>NC_056744.1:203093814-203313814 GCF_019279795.1 Protopterus annectens | reverse complement strand
TCAATAGGTCAATTCCTTGCTGGGGTAGGTGTTGTTTTAACACTATTATGTTGGTGTATTTGACCACCTGTACATCCTGCCTGGGTTTTTATGTAGGGAAGACCATTAGAAAGCTTAAAGAAAGAATAGCTGAACATGTTAGAGCTGTTAAAAACAAGGATACAACTAATGCTCTTTATATGCACAGCACTACATGTTCCAATTTTAAAAAGTTTACATTTTTTTGCATTTGATAGGATCATTTCAAGTGATAGAGGAGGGGATGACAAGCTTAGGGTTGAGATTTTGGAATTCAACTGGCAGATTAGGCTTAATGCTATTAGTCTCCCTGGCCTTAATGATAGTGCATCTATTTTTCCTTTATTGAAACAAAGAAGTTACTTAATAAAAATTTGGATTAGCAAAATGTGTATAAAATCTTTTTTATGTATTGTTTCATGCATTTACTGTCAATTTTCATTTTCATTTTTACTTGTATTCAGATATATATCTTTTCTTAACAGGGATGTATTACTTATGAGGAATGATATATGATGCACATTATTTATATGAGTATTTATTGCATATATTATTGATTTTTATAAGATGTGGAAGTTAATAATATGTAGGTAGGGGTTATATAAATGGAATGTTTTAAATTTTTACAACTATGTTATGTTTCAATATATATATATATATATATATATATATATATATATATATATATATATACTTTTGTACTGAATAATTGGTTTATTGATGTTTTAAAGTGATTGGTTTGAGCGTGGTGATGTCACAGTATAATAAGTTGTAATATTGAGCCTATCATTGACTCTGATGAAGCCATTGGGTAATGGTAAAAGCGCTTAGTTTGTGAAGGCTTATTCTGTGCTTATTTTGTGCATTAAAAGAGGTTTACTTTCTGTTTTTTCGGCATTCAGTTTGTTACTATTTTTATCCTTTTGGATATGCTTGTTGGTACATCATTCTACTGGCTTGTGAACTTGTTTGGGCATTTCCTTCACTGTGTGGCCTTAAAAATACCTATACATCTGCAAGAAGGCATGTACTTTGGTTGTGCTAGGCTAAGCTTTACTCATTGTAATAATCAGTGAGCCCCCCCCACACACACATGCTGTATCCCTACCCTATATGTCAGGGTATTCCATGCAGTTTCTTATGGGCATGACATCTTCTACACAGACATGCATAACAGCATTATGCCATTGTGTGATGGCTCTGAATGAGACATGTGAAGATATCTGGGTGACTTTGTACCCATATGCATTGGCATATGAGTTTCCTATAGAACCATCATCATGTGTATTATATCTATGGTGGAATTACCAGATGTGGTTCACCAGTGCATAAGCCTCAGGTGCACAAACAACAGCATGGAACCTATCCCTCTCCTTTCCAGGCACCATAAGCAGTTTATGGTTGCCTTTGTACTTTATCAGCTTAGTGTTCCTTCTTTATTTCTCTAGTTTTCTGGGTCCACATCCAGCTTAGCTCTTCTTTCTTATCTCTTTGATTTTCCAGGACCAGCACTTTTAAACAGTTTCACTATCTTCCATAAGTTACCTTGTGCAAGATCCAATGGCACTTTATATCTCACTGACATCGGATAGTTAGCTCTGTTGTTATAAAAATGAGGTGAGACAGCATACATTTCTTTAAATCAGTTCCTTTATGCAATGCAGTGTACATCTATTTCTAGCACTGAGAGGCATGCATGTGCTATACAGCATGAGACATGTGATGTCTGTGCTCATACATTGGGCATGGAAATGCTTGCAGCATCAAGCATCAAGAATGTATGTTTTGATTCAAAAATGGGTATTCATGTGAATGAGTGTACTATATCACTCCTTAAAGTAATCAGCTGAGAGGCAATGGCTGTTTCATCTTTCCTTAACTGCAGAGCTCCGTCATGGTGTGCCTGTGTGATCAAAATTGTTCTGTTCTTCCTGAGCAGATATTTTAAGGATCACCAGCTGAGGCATTCTGATGATCCATTTTAAAAGGTTTGATGCCTAGTTTAACCTGGCACGGATGCTGTCCAATTGCCATGGGCATCACCAACACAGGGAAATAATGTAAATATTGAGGCCATGAATTGAAGTGGTTCACCTTGACATGATCTGACAATGGAAGGTAGAAGGTTCAGGAGTTGCAGACAGAGCTGTATTTTTCTAAGCTCATTATTTACCTCTTACTGTCTTCATTGTTGTCCACGTATAATTAATATAGTTGTGTTGTTCCCCATCTGCTACGGAGCATCATATGAATATGGCTGTCTGATACAGAAGGCAGGGGCAGGTCTGCAATGTGCATGTGTATATCCCTCTAGTGAAGAAATGTAAAGGTGTTCATGTCATATATGTGACATTTCATTTTTTATTCTGTTTTCAGTATGTAAATCCAGTTGAGGCAGTGTAGGAGGTGAGACCATGCTCATCTTAGACTTTGCCAGCTGTTGCAGATGATGCTGGGTCACCAGTGCTGTCTGTGCCTGCCTTTGTAAAGGGTAAGTGATAACTGTTCTGCTGAAGGTGATCTGGGAGTCATTTATGCCCAAAGAATCAGCTTGACAGGAAGGTGGTGAAACCTCCCTGATGAAGATGGACAGTGGGTATACTTGTGGTAACACAGCAGCATGCATGAAGGCTGGTCATGGCTGAGGAGTGCTGTCAGCTTGATACCCATACAAGCAACATGGAACTTTTTCTGCACTAACCTGAGGAGTCACTCAACCAACAAGATCTAGCCATTGAGTCTCCAGGGATGCCAGCTTTGGCCACTCAAATGTGTGTTGCCAGGGTATGCTATCCCTTGGTCCACCCTGCCAGTCAGCTATGATAACAGCTCACCTTATCTGCTTCCCAGCGTAACCTCACTTCTGAGTCTTTTCTCATATATTGCTTTGTTCATCAATACACATCACCAGATATTCAACCTATGTCTGCATACATGCATCCACTGTGCACCACACCTTTCACATTTATACCACCCCTGCCTACATGCATATGTATTTCCATATTTGTCTGTCCGTATCTGTTACCCTCCCTTCCCCCACTACCTCAGCTAAAGGCATCCTTGATATGTTACCCATCTGCCATTCTCTTTCAGAAATGAAAATGGGGCCCTCCTTCCACTTTCATCCCTCCATCCACAACCCCTTTTCCATTTTTAAAAATGGGGTGCAGTGGCAATTATCTAAAGTCAAGGATCACACCACCTAGTGACCAGCCCTACTAAGGCTTTTCTACCATACCACACACTCATACAAGCACTCACATCTATAGCCAATTTAGAGTATCCAAACCACGTACTACATATCTTTGGAATGTGGGATGAAACCAGAATACCTGGAGGAAATCTATATGGACGCAGCAGGACATGCAGACTCCACACAGAAGGTGCCCCTGCCAAAAATCGAACTGGAGAACATCTTGCTGTGGAGAAACAATGCTTTCCACTGCATCACTACCTCTTTTTACTTTTATATCTATCCCTTTTCCTCTCCATTTATATGAGGAACAGGTTGTCCTCCTTGACCTTGATGTGCACACTCATATTCATGTTTTGTTTGATTGTTCTGACGTTCTGTCTTACCTGCTGTTCTGTTCTGCAGACTGTCACCATCTGTCATGGCATTGTATGTAGCCACTCAGACCACTTCAGTTACAGTGGAAAGTCTTTGTCATAATGGCATGAACATTAGCTGCACATATTGTAGTAGTGTTCTAATGGTGCAATTATATTGCACTGCCTTGCATGTTCTTGCTGCTTCTCTCTTCTGCTATGTAGCCTTCAGCTCAACAAGATTCTGTCATTTGACTATTTCTCCATTATTAGATTTCAGATGCATCGTCCAGCGAGCATCCTCAGACTTAGCACTATGCAGGCATGTTCCACGTATCTACAAATGTTATCCCTTGACTTTCTATTTATTTACTATTATCAGCACATAATGAAAACTGTTCAATACCATTATTAATCTAGTTCTATCAGGTACTGGGATTAGCAGTGCTAATGCATTACGTGGTGAGATAATTCACTTTTCACCTCATGCATACCTTGTAGTGATATTTTAACTCATTCACTCCAATGGAGCTCAGGAACTTTGCACTGTAACTTCCAATGGGTGGAGCCTAAGCCTTTTCACAGAATCAAATTATGTCCTTACATTTCAAACAAATGTTCATGTCTCTGGAACCATAACAATTATTAAAGAAGTATAAATAGCAAACTCTTCAGCACAAACTATTTTATATTGGTAGTATTCTTTAGGTTCTATGTCTTAAACTAAATTTTATAAGTCACTGTAAACACAGCAACTATTACATTTGTAATATTTTGTAAATAACTTAAAATAACTCAGCAACCACACCGGCACAATCCTAGTTGCAAGCATTTACATCACAGATGATACTGACACACTCCCAGTAGCAAACATTATATACCACTTATAATCTACCCAATTATTTTCTTTTTTTTTTCCAAACACCTTTATTTCATTATCACTTGTGACACAGGCAAATTTACATTCTTATAAAAGTAATCACACTGTAATTAGCATAACAAACATACTTCACATATATTGCTATATATGATATAAACTAAGCAACATTACAGAAATTATTCAATTCCAGCCTTTTTTTAACAAGAAGCATCTTTATTAAACCATCACTTACTACACAGACAATTATACATTTATATAAATGAAAACAAACCATACCGACACAATCCTAGTTGCAAGCATTTTACATCACAAACCACACTGATACACTCCCGGTTACAAACATTATACATCACTTATAATCTACCCAATCTTTTTCAGTCAAGCATTACATAGCTCATTTAAGTCTTGCCACCTTTTAAACCTCATTCCTCCCTTGTATGTATTGCTTTCACAATTCCCATTGTTTTCTATGTAATTTACTCCTACCCTTTTTACACATCTCAATTCCAGTTGTTTTATCTATGTTACTATATTCACTATTTCTAGTATAGTTGGTTTAAATTTTGATTTCCATTTTCTAGTAATTGCTTTTTTGGAAGCCACCATTATTAGACACAGCAAGGCCTTACCATACATAGGCAATTCCAATTTTGCATCATAGTTCAGAAAAATGATCTCCCTCATCAGGCCAGTCTGCTCACCCAGCATCTCCAACAGTGCATCCAGAAAGGAATCCTTAAGGTCCACCAATTCACTGCACTCCCAGACAATATGTCCCCAATTACCTCTTTCTTCCCCATCACACCTCCAATATTTGCTGTCTGCCTGAGAAAAATTCTCTGGAGTCTACATGGGGTATGGACATATCCATGCTAACATTTCAAGGTAAAAATCCTAAATCTTCTATATTTTGTCGCATATTTGGGAGACATGCATATATCCTCATATTGTTTCTTTGTGAATTGCTTATCCAGTTTCTCTTCCCAATGCTTTCTAACCTCCTCTGATTGATTCTTATAATTATCATGCAATACTTTATATTTTCTACTAATTTTTCCTTTTTAATAGTAGCTTAGCCTCTGTTCTAGACTCTACTAAAAACTCTACCAATGCTGGCTGTTTGTTTAGGACCCCCCCATTTCTTTCTTTTTGCCTATACTCTGATATCAATCCCTGGTACGGAAGGCAATCTCTAACCTGTAGTCCAAATTAATTCTTGCATCTTCTCATTTTATCATCTTTCCCTCTCTAATTATTTGCTCCAAGTACCTTAGTTCCTTTGCCAGTTTTCTCCAATAAACTCTAGCCCTCTCTTGCCTATTGTCTATATCCCTAATTGTAGTCAACCTTATTGGCAGACTCTCCTTCTCCAACTCCATGTTGGCTTAGTTCTTAGAATGCCTTCTGCTACTTTATGGATATAATATTCTGCATGATTATTGTTATTCTCCTTAAAGGCCTGCATCCAAAATCCCAGCCTCTACTTGTTTCTTGAGCTTCCCACCTGTTTCATCATCATCCCTTTCCACTTTGAAATGTAATTGTTTGCTTGTGCTATGTATAGGAGTCTTAATTATGTAGCTCTGAAATACCTTGCTATTCAATGTTTTTATAAATTACCTATCCATCACATGTAAAAATGCCGCCATTATTCCATCATTATTCAGTATGCTGATGACTCCACACTCATCTGGACTAACAAAAACCTAAAATAACTTCAAGCTCAAAACACGTGAATCATTCAACTCCATTGAAACACGACTCAATAACTTTCAATTACTATATAAGCCTAAGAAGACAAAGCTTATCAAATTCACAAGTAAACAATACTCTAATACCAAACCTTTCTTCAACACTACCTCTTCTGACCCAAACCAAAATGTAACTTGTAAATCATGCCAATCTTCTAGGTGTCATCATACATGATAACATGAACAGCAATCACCACATAACGCAAGTTTTCAGCAAAATGTGCAAAAAAATTGTCACCCTATATTGAAGTAATCTTACCTGACTAACCAGGAAGGATAAACCATTGTGTATAATTCACTGTTACCCACCCTCCTATATGCCACTACCATATCTGTCAACTTAGAATTACCCAAATAACAAAGCTAAAAAAATGCTAAAACAAAAATAGCTATATTCACAGATGATATGCCTTATAGATTCCATCACTGCTTAGTACTAAATTGTTTAAAATTGCCTCACTAATATTCTCACAACTGAAAACTGTTCTTCATCTAATTTTCCAGCCTCAGAAATGCCAAACACTAAACAATGTTATTCAACCTTACTCATCATCTAGTACTCTTCACTCTAGCCAAACACTAAACAATGTTATTCACCCTTACTCAACATCTAGCACTCTTCACTCTAGCCAACACTAAACAATGTTATTCACCCTTACTCATCATCTAGTACTCTTCACTCTAGCCAAACACTAAACAATGTTATTCACCCTTACTCATCATCTAGTACTCTTCACTCTAGCCAAACACTAAACAATGTTATTCACCTTTAATCATCATCTAGTACTCGTCACTCTAGCCAAACACTAAACAATGTTATTCACCCTTACTCATCATCTAGTACTCTTCACTCTAGCCAAACACTAAACAATGTTATTCACCCTTACTCATCATCTAGTACTCTTCACTCTAGCCAAACACTAAACAATGTTATTCAACCTTACTCATCATCTAGTACTCTTCACTCTAGCCAAACACTAAACAATGTTATTCAGCCTTACTCATCATCTAGTACTCTTCACTCTAGCCAACACTAAACAATGTTATTCGGCCTTACTCATCATCTAGTACTCTTCACTCTAGCCAAACACTAAACAATGTTATTCACCCTTACTCATCATCTAGTACTCTTCACTCTAGCCAAACACTAAACAATGTTATTCACCCTTACTCAACATCTAGCACTCTTCACTCTAGCCAACACTAAACAATGTTATTCACCTTTAATCATCATCTAGTACTCGTCACTCTAGCCAAACACTAAACAATGTTATTCAACCTTACTCATCATCTAGTACTCTTCACTCTAGCCAAACACTAAACAATGTTATTCACCCTTACTCATCATCTAGTACTCTTCACTCTAGCCAAACACTAAACAATGTTATTCACCCTTACTCATCATCTAGTACTCTTCACTCTAGCCAAACACTAAACAATGTTATTCACCTTTAATCATCATCTAGTACTCGTCACTCTAGCCAAACACTAAACAATGTTATTCACCCTTACTCATCATCTAGTACTCTTCACTCTAGCCAAACACTAAACAATGTTATTCACCCTTACTCAACATCTAGCACTCTTCACTCTAGCCAACACTAAACAATGTTATTCACCCTTACTCATTATCTAGTACTCTTCACTCTAGCCAAACACTAAACAATGTTATTCAACCTTACTCATCATCTAGTACTCTTCACTCTAGCCAAACACTAAACAATGTTATTCACCCTTACTCATCATCTAGTACTCGTCACTCTAGCCAACACTAAACAATGTTATTCACCCTTACTCATCATCTAGTACTCTTCACTCTAGCCAAACACTAAACAATGTTATTCACCCTTACTCATCATCTAGTACTCTTCACTCTAGCCAAACACTAAGCAATGTTATTCACCCTTACTCATCATCTAGTACTCTTCACTCTAGCCAAACACTAAACAATGTTATTCAACCTTACTCATCATCTAGTACTCTTCACTCTAGCCAAACACTAAAGAATGTTATTCAATCTTACTCATCATCTAGTACTCTTCACTCTAGCCAAACACTAAACAATGTTATTCACCCTTACTCATCATCTAGTACTCTTCACTCTAGCCAAACACTAAACAATGTTATTCACCCTTACTCATCATCTAGTACTCTTCACTCTAGCCAAACACTAAAGAATGTTATTCACCCTTACTCATCATCTAGTACTCTTCACTCTAGCCAAACACTAAACAATGTTATTCAACCTTACTCATCATCTAGTACTCTTCACTCTAGCCAAACACTAAACAATGTTATTCACCCTTACTCATCATCTAGTACTCGTCACTCTAGCCAACACTAAGCAATGTTATTCGGCCTTACTCATCATCTAGTACTCTTCACTCTAGCCAGACACTAAACAATGTTATTCACCCTTGCTCATCATCTAGTACTCTTCACTCTACTGACAGATTATTTCTGCAATTAATTAAATCAAGCAATACTGCAGGGGACTCGTATTGTTCTTACATCAGTAAAGACTGGAATTTCATTCTCCCTCTCAGTCAGACAAACTAATAACCTGACATTCTTCAAGCTACCACTGAAACAATACCTAACGGACTCACAGTTTTGCTCATGCATCATATTTTCCTAAGCCCCCTAAACTCTCCTCGTGTTTCTGTATATAATGTTGCTCTAAAATAACTTCTTGGCCATGAACTCTATGGTCTCATCCTGTACTATTACATCTACTTGGCCACATACATTGTTCCATACTCTCATCAACATTATAGTGTTATGGAAGTTTACTTTAACACTGTCCTACTGTTAGAAAATGCTGCACTCATTCTGATCTACCTTTGAATGATTTTTCATCTCATTCTATTGACTGCAGAATGATTATTCTACATTAGTATGTTGACTATTCAGATATATGGTATCAAGGTTTTTGTTTTCTTACTATTGTATGCTCATTGTTTCATCATCATATGCTCAAACAATTCTTCACATCATGTATGTATGTATGTATGTATGCATGTTATTTTCTCTCTCTGTACCTTGTGGAGCTTTCCTCCTTGGGCCTCTTTTATAAATAAGTTTTTTTTACCCAGCTGGACCTTCCTGGTGAATAAAAGCAATAAATAAATATATGAATAAAACTTACTCATGATCTAGACTGGGGATCTCTCTTTATATACAGTATATCTGTATCTATATATGTTTATCTGTCTCTCTCTCTCTCTATATATATATATATATATATATATATTTATAAAATTAAAATAGTAACTGAGGACCCCCAAAACAAGGCTCATTTGGTATTGTGTTTTTTCTATGGTTACCTTGTAGCTTTTAACAGATGATAGTTTTTGGAAGGGAAATGCACAACTGATAGACAAACCAGAAGGAGGCATTTCTTCATAATAACTAAAAAGCAGCATTTTCCTCCAGGTGTTTATAATGGCCAGGATTTTTGGAGAAGATCAGATTCCTGATAATTGAGTCGAAAGATGGTACTGAAGAAGAGTCGTCAAAATACAGTCTCAAGGTTGTCTCTAAAATCTAACACTTAAATAGTGGCCATGAAGTCTTAAAAGGATAGGAGCTATTACTCAGTAGAAACAAAACTAGCTGAAATTACCCCCTACACAAGTAATCAACTGTTGGATGATTTCTGGCTATATGTACTGCTTGTTTAGGAAAAAAGAAAGAAAGAATACATACAAAAAATACTGCAATTGTGAACTGACCTCTGGAAAAATTGTTTTAAGTGGACTGTGATTTTTTTTTGTTTTCGTCCCCCTATAATTTCTGGAAGAAAATACTTTGATCATGTAAATAAACTTCATTTTAACCCTGAAAACTGAGTCTGGAGTCTGGGTTTATTGCTGAAAAGACTGAATATTATTGCATTTTTGGTAAATATGGACAGAATTGCAACTTTTTCATAAAATGTATGTTCTCAACTAAATGCAAATTTTCTTCCTGGGTTGTTCTTCTTCATACCAAAGAGGGCTGCAAGATTTGCCTGAGTGACATACTAATTAAAAAAACAAAAATGCAGACTCCAAGGAAAGTGCAAGATACATCCAAAAAGTTTAATTCTTAACCACTTTCATCCACAACAGGTAAAGTGATCATCATAAAAAAATCTCCCCCATAGATTGCCCTTTTAAAATCATTAAGTCCAGTGCCATCTTGTGGTAGAAGTGCTAAATTACATATATAAAATAATAAAACCATGAAAACACAGTTACATTATTTATTTTACATTTGTTAACCGGGGGTGTCTGACTGAGTCGAAAAGGCCCTTTTTCAGCAGAGGCCCGGGGGGAAGCTCCGCAAAGAAAAATTACAGACACATTTAATTATTTGGACATGATCAGTATACACACAAATTACAGCAGACATGTTTTTACATTGGTATGCAGCACATAAACAGTTACAGTGGAGAGAACAAACAAAAAAATATTAATTTTAAAAATAAAGGTAATTAATAGATTTGTGGTGCACAGCTGAAATTTGGAACATAGGTAGAATACATACATAGTACACAGGTACAGTACATACATTGTAGATTAGCCAGTGTTTGTGAGTAAGATTGAAAACTATTATCAAGTGCTCTAGATTTTGTATGTATGCGTTATCCGTTTTCACTAGCCTGGGGAGCAATCATGGCACTGCCAACTTTCCTTGAGATGTTGCCTGATGAGGTCTTTAAAGGAGGCTTTGGATGATGTGTTTTGTATGCTTGTAGGGACAGAGTTCCAATTTTTAGCCACTGAACTACTATATAGTGCATCTCCAAAGCTATTGTAGCTGCTGGTGACTTCTAGTAGTAGTTTGCTTGATGATCTAAGAGGCCTTTTGGCTGTGTGATGTACTAGGTTTTTGAGGGCAGGACACTTATTGGGTAGGTAATAGATAGAATGACAGAGGCAGAGCTGATTGTAGGTTAGGAGGTTGGGCAGTTCAAGCCAGTGGAGCTGTCTCAAAGCAGTACAGTGATGAGTTCTATATGAGCAATTTGCAGCAAAGCGGGCAATTCTGTTATAGCAGGCTTCCATTTTGCTTAGTTCAGTTTTGTTGAGATTAGTCAGGATGGGAGATGCATAGAGTAGGGTGGATAGAAGTTGGGAGCGAGCAATGGCTGATCTTGTGTTGTTGGTAAGAAATGGTTTGATAAGGTAAAGCGACCCCAGTTTGGCATGTACTTTTTTAATAGTTAAGTTGAGATGACTATCATATTTTAGATGGGAGTCTATGGTTATTCCAAATAGCTTAGCCTGTGCCACTGGAGCAATTGCAGTAGCATTAGTGGAGTAGATAGTGAATTGACTGTTAGTGTTTTTGTTAGAACTGGTTATAATCATAAGCTGAGTTTTCTTTTGATTGAGGATAAGTTGGGCTTTGGTAAGGTAGTTTTCAACGTCAGAGAATGTTAGTTTAGTTGTTTGCAGGAGGGTGGGAATGTTTTGTGCAGCACAGATTAAGGTAGTGTCATCTGCATACTGAATTATAGATGCATGCTGTGTGGAGGTATGGAGGTCATTTGTGAAGACTGTGAATAGTAGTGGTCCTAAGATAGAACCCTGTGGGACTCCTATAGTTATGGGCAGCTGAGGAGAGAGAGAATTTTCCCACTTCACAGCTTGGTACCTGTCAGTTAAGTAGCTTTGGAACCAGGTAAGAGTGGAATTTGATACATGATTTTGGTTTAGTTTGTTTAGCAGGATTTGGTGTGAGACTGTGTCAAATGCTTTGGACATATCCAAAAAAAGAGTTGACACTTGTAGGCCTTCATTTTTGAGATGGTTTACTGTGTCTGTGAAGCAGAGGAGGGCTGTAGTGGTACTATGGGCAGGTCTGAAACCATGCTGAGTAGGTGACAGGATGTTGCTGTCTAGGAGATAGTTTAGCATCTGGGTATGGATGCATTTTCTAGGATATTGGCCAGGGGGGAGTAAAGCAATGGGTCTGCAGTTATTAAGTTCAGTGGAGGTCCCACCTTTATGTATGGGTGTAACATAGGATATTTTCCAGAGTTTGGGCACATAGTTTTCAACAATTGATCTGTTTATGAGAGTGGAGACTGGGACAGCAATAGCATCTGCTGTGAGTTTCAAGAAATAGCTGGGGAGTAGGTCGGCTGCTGTTGATGAGGTTTTTAGTTTGGAGAGCATGCTTTTGATTGAAGTGGTGGAAACTGTTTTGAGGGTAAAGCTTGTATTAGTGTTATTTGTGTTGGGGGGATAGTGAGGAAGGAACTGTCCTGTGATATTAAGTGTAGAATTGAGTTCACAAAGTGGGAGTTGAATTGTGTTTCAATGGGAACTTTAGTGTCAGGGGTGGTTGGTTTATGGGTAGCCTTTTGGGTGGATTTTAGTAGTTGGTTTACATTTTTCCAAAATTTTTGCAGGTTGTGTTGGTATTTAGTTTGTAATGTTGTGTAGTAGGATTTTTTGCCCAGCCTAATGCATTTTTTTGCATGGTTGCACAGTTCTTGGTACTTAGTTAGGCTTTGTGTTTCTTTGTTTTTTTGATAGTAAAGCCAGGCAGTGTCTCTGGACTTGAGGATTTGTTTGGTTTCTTTACTGAGCCAGGGGTTTGTAGAGGTTCTAACCTTGATTTTGCGCAATGGAGCGACAGTGTTTAGGTGTTGTAGAAATGTTTTGTTGAAATATGCTACAGTCTGGTCAAGTGGGAGGGTTTTTAGGGGGGTCCAGTCACAGTTACAGAGTAAAGTGTTGAGGACCTCAGGAGAGAATTTTTTTGTGTTTCTAGCGGATATATAGTTAGTGGTTTTGCATATGCTTGTTCTACTATGTATAAAGTATATTATGTTGTGGTCACTTAAGGTGTCTGGGAGACTTCCTGTGTGAGGGTACAATGTGGGGTTGTTAGTTAGGACCCAGTCAAAGATGGATTCCCTTTTAGATTTTTTTATCACATCTAGTTGGAATTTGGACTAGCTGCTGGTAGCCATGGAGATTTATTAGATTACTTGGTGGTTCTGATATACATGTGAACCAATCTAGGTTAAAGTCCCCCAGAATAAGAGTTTCTTGTGAGTATGTGGAAGAACACCAGGATAAGAAGTCTTCAAGGCTAGCAGGTGTATTACCAGGTGGAATATAGATCACAATTGTGGTGATGACCTTTTTAGGGTGAAGTTGCAGTTGTGAGATAAGTATGTCCCAATTATTGGGGGAGGGGTAGGAGTTTGGTAATTGATGGACAGTTAAGTTTGACTTGTACGGTAAGGCAGTTCCACCCCCTTTATGAAGTGGTCTGTCTTGTCTAAAGATATTTTAGCTGGTAGGGAGAACCTCTGAGTTAGCTATGTTTTTATTTAGCCAGGTTTCTGTTAAAGCAACTATGTCTGGGGAGTACTGTGCTATTGTGGCCTGGAGTTCGGGTATTTTATTTTTGATACTTCTAATATTAATATTTAGCATTAAAAGGTGGTTGGTTTTGCTGCTGTTGTTGATTTGCCCAGGGATGAAGAAAGTGGGGATGTTATGTTCTGACATTTGTGTTGGAGTAGTTTGAGTTGGACAGGATGGATTTGGGTCTGGGTTGGGGTGGATATCCCCACTTACGGTGAGCCTGGAGTTAAAATGGTTATACAGATGTTGGAGTTTGGTGAGGAGTGTGAGAAAGTATTGTGTTTTTTTGGAGTAGGAATGAGAGCTTATGTGTTTAGTCCTGAATTGGTCCATTATGTAGTTCTTGAATAACTTTTTGAAGCAGCATGGGGATGTGAGCATTAATATATGGTTAACCTTTGTGTGGCAACACACACTGTTCCCACTCATTGCATCATTAAAAACAGTGCGCTCTCTGAGCAGCAGCAGCAAAATCTGAGATAAGTCATCAGCAAAAACATCTGTATTTGCCGCAGGGTTATAGCCTGAAAATAGTAAAGTATAGGGGAATGGAATGCAAAACTGAAGGCACATAAGATGAAACTGAATACAGATAAGACAGTTGTAATGGCAGTAAATGGTGGAGTAGTGATCAAGTTCAGAATTGAGATATAAGTGAAAACAGTGGAACAGGTTAACAGCTCCAAATATCTGGGAGGGGTTGTGAAGGAGAAGAGAAATCTAAATGAGGAAGGGAAAGATCGAATTAGAGGGGCTACAGCCAACTGGCACAGAGTGCATATATGACAAAATAATGCCAAAGAAGCTGAAAAGTAAGATGTACAAAACAGTGGTGCAACCAGTATTGCTATATGGTACAGAAACCTAGGTAATATAGGCAAAGCAATTGATGAAGCTAGAGGTGATGTAGATGAAGTGCCTGAGAAGGGTGGTAGGATGCACACTGTGGGACAGAATAAGAAATGAGAACATAAGAGCAGAAGGCAAAGTAGCTTCAATTGCAGAAAAGGTCAAAGAGAACAGATTACAGTTCAGGCACAATACCCAACTTGGGCATTGTTGACAAACTCAAGAGGTTAGGTGCAAACCCATATGTCGCCTGCTGGACAGTCAACTTGCTCACAGAACAGGACTCGGGAAGTTATGATTGGGAGTCCACCTCTACAAAGAGGCCAGTCATAAGTGGAGTCCCTCAGGGATCAGTCCTCGGACTGCCCCTTTTTGGCATTTACTTCTCAGAAGTCAAGGCCAATGTCAATGGTCTCTAGTTGACTAAATTTGTAGATGATTGCAAATTAGGAGCTGTCATAGAATCCCACACTAAAACAAATGTTCTCCAGGAAGAGCTAGTGTCAGAGGCATAGACTAAAACTAAATGCCAAGAAATGTGTAATAGTGTCCTTTGGGAAGTCATCCACCCCTAGTGACTATCTTATTGACAGCACACCCCTTAGAGATGACCAATTATTCAGGGACTTAGGGGCACACATAGACAGTACTCTAGCCTTTGACTATCATATGTCTACAGTAATGAGGAAATTATTCTTGAGCAACTTATAAACAAGGGTATGGCATCTAGGTTCAAGGAAGTCATTGTTCCACTATATTTGGCATTCATCAGACCTATAATTAAGTACAATGCCCCATTTGGTATGTATCTAACCAGGTATACCCAACAACTGTAACGTCTACACAGGTTTCTCACTAAAAGAATACAGAGTGTAAGTAAAATGTCCTTTGCAGACCACCTCAAGCCCCTGTCCCTGTATTCTATCTCCTACAGGCTGTTGAGGGGAGCTCTATGCCTGCCATACAGAGCACTGTCAGACTCTACTCTGATGGACCTCTTGCATATCCAGAAAACAAACAGCATCAGAATTAACCATTCTAAAGAATTAAACATTGCCTGTATTATAAAAAGGACCTACTGGAGGGGCAGGTATGTATCCCAGAAACTACCCCATCTCTGACACAGTCTCAACATCAATGTGAAGCAGAGTTCCTCCCTAACCCAATTTAAGTGTAACTTGGACTACTGGATGGGCAACAGGAAATTCATATTTGAACCAAAAACAATGGCCAGCACACAACTTTAGTGAATATGACTAATTTATATAATTATAATGAAAAGCATACTTGATAATATTGTTACAATGCAAAAGGTAAACTGATTTCAACCAAAGCCTTCATCAGTGCCAAAACAGTTTAAAAGAAAAACACATGCAAAAAAAGGTGAATCACCAGCATAAACAGAAAATAAAACATGCTCTTTAAGAATCAAACTAATTATAATATATCACTTAAGCCAGGGAGAAACAAAGCACCCAACTTAATAATCCAAAAATGTTTTCTTTTATTTAATACTTGATGCCAGCCTAACTTATTAGTCTCCCTAAATATAATGCAATCTAAAGCAGTAAATCTAAAGGATGCATTGGGATGCTTAAGTGCATGTTTATATAATGCATTTGATGAACAATGATTTCTGATATCACTAAGATGTAATGCAATGCATACTTTAAATTATCTTGATGTCTATCCCACATAGAAAGCTGAACAACTGCATTTTAGCAAATATATAACCCAATCAGAAATACACATATTCAAACACCAGATGACAAATATCCTAGATGTGTTAGCTGATGAAAACTGTTTCATTTTCATAACAAATTTACAAGTGGTGCAGTGTCCACAAGGGTAGCAGTCCAACAATGGAGTCCCCTCCATAGAATATTAAACATTAGAACCAAAAATGGGACTTTTTTTAAAAATGATTCAAAAAGGATCCAATAGTTGTGCCATGTCTATATGTAAAAATGCAATAAGTTGGCAATAACTGTTCTAACCTAGTGTCCATCAAAGGCCCAGTGTTTCTCAATTAAATTAAAAAATGCCTTAGTGTTGCCACACAAATGAGTAATAAAATGTATACCTTTTTCCCTTTTGTCTTTGGTTTTATATTTCAATAAACATGTCCTATCTTTAGACTGAGGCAAATTCATAGCTCGATGAATGTCAGCCCTATTGTAACCTATAGCCAAAAATCCAGTAATCAATTCTTCATTATGTTTATTTAACTCATCAATAGATGAACAAATTCTTTTAACCCTCAAAAACGAGATTGTGGAATATTTCTAATAACATGGTGGATGGTAACTATTTACATCCAAAAGCGAATTAGAATGAAATTCTTTGCAAAAAGAGATGTAGTAAGTGTACCATCAGTTTTTATAACAACTTTAACATCCAAAACTGAAATCTGTTTTATACAATGAGATACAGTCAACTATAAACCCCATCTGTTATCATTTAAATATTGTATGAACTCCTGTAAATATACAATATCAGATTTCTAAACCATCCAACAATCAAGATAACAACGCCAGATGTCAATCTAATCCAAAAAGATGTTACAACTATTATCATAAATCATTTGCTCTCCTAAATAACCCATAAAGAGGTTGGAATAAATGCAGGCAAAAGAAGCCCCCATAGCTGTACCTTTAAGCTGGAGGTAACAATCACCAATATAATAAAAGACATTTTTAGTAAGGACATGCTCAGTTAAGCAAAGTTAAAAGTATTAACTACAGGGATATATAAACATAACTTGATTAACCAAAAATCTAGACCCAAAAGACCAGCCTAATGAGGGATATTTGTATATAATGATTTAATATCCAATGCACACATGTACCATGAAGTTTCCATTTGCATGCCTTGTACAATATTAAGAAATCCAATGGTGTCTTGATCTAACACCAATAAGCAAAGGCTTTAAATACCATGTTAGAAAAGCTGAAAGAGGCTCAGGCAAAGAGCCATGACCAAAAACTATGTGTCTATCTGGAGGGCACGTAGCATATTTATGTATCTTGGGCAACATATAAAAATAATGAGGAGAAGGGTCAGACACTGTCAAATGATGCAAGGTGTGTTTGGTGATAATCCCCTCACAAAAGCAAGAGTTAAGAAGAAATCTATGTCCTTCTTAAAATGCAGTGTTGGAACCAAAGCCATTTTTTGATAAAATTGTACATCCATCAACTGTTTAAGGGCCTCTTGCACATAGAGAGCCCAATCCCATACTACCACAGCACCCCGTTTGTCTGCATTAGTCATAAACACCTTATGGTTGTTACATAAATAATATAATGCATCATATTGTTCAGGGGTCAGATTTTTATTATTGCTCATATTAAATCTAAAATTAAAGTGCAAATTGTTTAACAGTTTTTGTTGAAAACCGACACATACTTATTCATAGGGGCAGAGAAAGAAAACTTTTAAAAGTAAACTGTAAATCATCCTGTACATCTCTATCATCAAAGTATCACACTAAATTTGATTTCCTATAAAAGGAAATCACGTTATCAACTGAAACCTCTTCAGTCACCAAATAAGTGGGAATGAAACCAAGTCCCTTGTTGAGCACCTCTGATTCTGTCATAGTGAGAGTCACATTAGAAATATCATGCACAATCAACACCACCTTTATTTGGGAACCGTCAATTGAATCAATGCATCCAATGAGCTTGCTTCTCTTAGGATATTTGCATCCAGTCCTTCTACAACACTGAAAGGTATTTTTTTTCTTAGCTACTGGAGAATCATTCACAACTTCAATATCCATATCAATGGCAGAAGACGACTCCTCTGCTGAAGTCTCAGTAGACATAGTTGACTTTTTTTTAATATAGATCTAGGTCTCTTCTTTCAATCCTTCTTATGATTCCAATCTTGAGTTTGTTCATCATGGTCACAATAACAAATTTCTGATGTATAAACGCCTTGCCCCCAAGGTAATCATTAGCATCTCTCTCATTTTTTTAAATTTTATGAGATTGTAATTCCTGCTTGTATGTTGTGAGCCCAGAGATCAGCAACTTAAGCTGCTCGTTATAATTTAAGTGAATCTGAAAAGACCTCACATCCTCAAAACAATGTGTGACATCTAACACAATTGTGGAAAACAGTCTTTCATAGAAGGCAATAAGAACTTGAACAAACGTCATGGAAGCAGTCTGTTGGGCCTTAACCTATTGCTTTGTTAAAGTATCATCCCTATCATGCACAAATGGTTGCATACATAAACATAAACTAAGTGGGCAATAGCCCCTTTAATAGGTAAGCTTTCAAAAATTTTAGGTGCCAAATATTAACTAGTAATTTTTTCATAGCTACCATTAATTTCTCAAATGCCTTAATAAAGTAGAAATTTGTAATTAAATAGTACCCGCTTGATCTGTCAGTGTATCAGTACCAATATTTTCAAAGATTCAAATATCATCCTTATTGGACACCAGCCCAGTCAGCAAGGTTTTTAAATCTGTATTTTTGGTGAAAACCATATTGGTAAATAAATAATACCATGCCAAAAGTCTGTGTCCCAAATCGGCAGCCAGTCAACCAAGTCAAAAGTATCCCTCAGAGCCGTTGAACAGAAGAAAATCATTCAAACACCACTTAAACAGCAGAAATCCTTTAGAAATGCTGAACAAGGTAATCGTTCAGAACAGGAAATGTATCCCTGGTTTGGTACGTATGTCTCTAATGGACAGAGGCATTCTGTAAATGGTTCATCTCCCAGGCCTCTGCTTGTAAATGTTTCATCTCCCAAACTCCTGCTTACACTTATCAAGGGTACCAGAACTTGTCAGAGATTTGGGATTCATGGCTAGGACTAAAAAGGCCCTTGTGGTCTTTAGCCCAGTAAACACCTATGAAGCTATGTGCAAAAAAGCTGAAAACAATCTGGTGAATATGATTTTACACAGACAAAAAGAAGATATGATTAAATAAGGGCATTTGGTAAAGGGGTGGAAAGGTTTTGTGAGATAAGACCTGCAAAAGTCAGGCATGAGTGTTGAAAAGGACAGGAAAGTGCCATTGAACAGAGAGAGATGGCAACAGTTGACACGATGCCCCAGCCGCATGTAGAAGAATGGAAGAAGTGGGGGTTGATGATGATGATTTGATGATGATGGTTACAGCTATTACAGCTTGAAACCCCTCAAGTAGTGGGACCCATCTTTTGCTTTTCCCGCTTAAATATGGATTAAAGGGTGAATTAAAAGTTATAGCAAAGGGCATGCCTAGATTTATATCACTGTGTAAAAATGCATACTTTAAATAAACTGTCAACAAAGCAAAACCCTTATATTAATTACGGATGTACTTACATAAATACTTTTTGGGATACTACACAACTGTTGTACTGAAATGTTCCAGTATATTTTATAGGATGTCATTTAGCTGCTCAAATTGTGTATTCATTGCACAGAAAAATGTGGCTACAGCTAAATGAAATTTACATGTTCGCACATTATTGGCATTCTTTGTGTGCTCATGTGCATACGCGCGTGTGAGTGTATGTGTGTGTGTGTGTGTGTGTGTGTGTGTGTGTGTGTGTGTGTGTGTGTGTGTGTGTGTGTGTGTGTGTGAGAAAGATTGCAAACAGTGTGTACTGGGGAATTTGCTCTTTTCCCACTGTAGCGTGAGCTTAGAATTTGTATATATAATTAGCAGGCACCTCCACATGTACACAGAGGAGGATATAAAGGGCGTTTCCCATGTATAAAATAGTGCTCTTTTTTTTTTTTTCCATTTATTTGTGTTTTGAGCACTTTTGCTCAATATTTTGAAGTATGATATGGCAACAAGTATATCAAGTATCATGTTGTATCCACTTTATATGATGGCTTGGATGTCTGTTTTGAACTTAAATTTGTTTGTCATTTATTTCAGTCTAGACATATTTTGGATTCAAAGCTACAACTCTGAAAATAAATGCTAGATTCATATCTCAAACATTTTTATACAGTTAGTATCTGACACAGTTTTTGTCACAAGTAAATAATAACTGTGGGACAGATAGAGAGTCTTGCACTAACATGGTCTGCAGTGCCAAATCATTGATTGTGGCAAAAGACAAAATCATAACAGTGCAGTTTGGAAGTAAACTCAATAAAAAAGGCTATAGCCAAAACTTACACATACTAAGTCTGAAATGCCATTTCTCAGAATATTCCCTTTTATCTGAGGTATGGCAATCTCGCAGTTGGTATATACAAGTTCCAAGTCTGTGGGGGGCTTTCCCGTAGCAAAAAGAAGTTTAAAGACTGATTTTTAAAATTCACTCTTCTCCTGTGTTTTCAATCTTTTTTTTTTTTTCAGTTTGTCATCACTTGTCATTCTGAGTGTTGATAGAAGTTGTACTGGAATTGTGCCAAAGTGGACAACCCAGAAAGATGCTAAATAATCCTATGGTGTAAGCACATACTAGGAGATATTGTGTTGTATGAGGCAAGGAGAAATAGAGCAGGAGTAATAGGGTCTACTTCACATTGTCGTAAACTGACAATTTTGAGTCTGATATTGTCGGCATGACACTATCGAAAGTGAAGAGCATCGTGCAAGTAAACGGAAATCTCCATAAGGGGAGATTTCCATTTACCTCAATGTAGTGATGGTCTCAGAGTTGGTATATTTAAGTAGGGCGGTGTGGGGGGTGCAGGGGGGCTTGCACCCCTGCCTATGCCATTTAGTTTTTTTTTTTGTTTTAATTTGTTGTTTTCTTTACGTTATTCAATGTTTTACTTAATTGATCAATAAAGTTCGACCTTTATTGATTCGATTAAATAAACTTTCGATAACGTGATATAGACGTGGAGTAATATAAAGGGAAAATCAAATACTTGAGGTGGGACTATAGGCAGAAGTCATGCAGTTGCATACACTGTTATATACTTGCAACTGTCCTATTTAGTCAGAGAGTGAAAAATGTTCACATTCTCTGTGGGAGATTAGACATTCCACTAGCAGAAAGATATTTTTTCCAGAAGAAAGACGAATGAATGAAAAAATAAACAACAGGTAAACAAACAAACAAACAAATATAGAGCATTTTCTTACTCTGGCCAGGATTCACAAAAAATCAGTCATATAGGCACATGAGGGCAATATAGCACAGTCAAAATAGTGTAATGCTGACCAATAGTGATTAATTATGCAATAGTATTGATGTTGCATGATGGGGTCTGAATAAATTGTCAATTAACTTGTGAGATAGAACTGGTCATATGATCACATGGGCACAGTAGCATGCATGTAGTTTTGAGTTCTTGCAGTTATACATGTTCACATAGAATTATGTGCCACTATAAGCACAGCTGACAGATCATGTAAAGACATCAAAGTGACTGCTATGTTTATATTATAATAAGGGAAGTAAATACATGCATAAGATGAAAAGCAAGAAGAGCAAGCAGAGGAACACACAGAAGGACAACAGGAAAGCAATGATTGGAGCAAGCTGGGAAGCAAGGAATATTTATTTTCTTTTGTGGGACATGTTCTCATTTTATTATATTTTAAGAAGAGTAGATGAGAAAGGTAGCGTGAGAAAGGTATGGGTAGCAAAGATGTTACTGGGAAGGAAGCAGGGGCAAGCAGTCCAACCAAAAATACAGACAAGCTGATTGAAAAGGTGGGGGCACAAAGGAGAAGCACAGACACTGAGAGGAAGGACAGTTGATAATGGGGTGTATTTTTGTACAAATTGGGGAGTGAAATGCAATACAATAAAAATCAACAGTATGATGAAGGATAGAGTGGCGTGGTGTCTGACTGCCATGTACAGTGTCACGACCAACCTGAATTCAGTCAACTACATGAATTAGTCAGGGACAAGCAGCTGTGCAACTCTACCAGTCATGCAGTGATGCATCTCATGCTGCAAGTGTGTGCATCAGACATTGGTCTACCAACACCAAAACCACGTTTTCCACCATCTTCATGGTGACTCATTGGGACTCATCTATGTTGCACACCAATAGAGAAACTATAACCACACCAAAGACAGAGCACCAGAGGCACATGTGTGACCACCTGTCACGCCTGCTGGAAGACCTTTATTACCCTTTACATAGGTGGATCTGGACACTACTGAGGACCCAGCACATGATGGCGAGGCAGATATGTGGGGCAAACATTGGTGAAGCTTTGTTGGGCATATATCAATGTAGGATGATGATAAGGCGAATGTAAGACAGTCGCAACACATTCTATCCCAATGCTGCCCTTCTGCATTGCTATGGGGAAGCAGCTTGCAATGCAAATGTCTGGCAGACAAGACATCTTTAGTAGCCACTGCTATCTCATGGATGCATTGTCATACAGAGTACAGATAATGATGCACATACTTGTACCATCTACTAGCCATAAGTGTCTATACACGTGTAAAGGTACTTACCTGGTACCAAAAGAGCAGAAGTACCTTCATGTTCTTCCAGGCAGAGACTGATGTTATTCTGCAGGCATTCATGATGACAGAGGGTGGAACCTGATCAAAGAGATAAGTGGCCAGCCCTTCCAGGAAATTGAGTAGCATAAACTGATTATGTAAATTAATGCAGTCAGTGGCCACAACAAATCACCTCTACAGAACCATTTCAATGTTACTGATATTATTTTGCATGCCTGCACAGAAACACATGCCATTGCATGAGAATCAGAAAACTCAGGGTTGCAAGGAGTCATTGATGTTAAACACGGCACAACAAGATACTTTTAATGTCACTTCACAAACAGATAAATGCCCACACTGCACATACATTTTCGTCCTTCTAAAGTCTTCTTCAGACAGAAATAACACATCAAATACTGATAAAGCTTTTATATTAACTAATTCCTTAACCAACCAGTAAAATCACATACATTTAATGGTCTTCATTAATCTAAATTAACCCTTACCAAGCAATACTTTTTAAATGCGAACTGTGTAGAGATCAAAAACAAGTATATAAATAAATAAATACATACATATGACAGTACAGATAAACAACTTCTTATATTAAAACATATTTAAAAGTCCATTTAAAAACATGAATTAACATTTCATAAAAATTATTATAAAATCTATTGTAAAATTCTATTACAAATATTCAATCAAGTATGTGTGTATAAAGTAACCCTCGCCCAACGGTTCCTAGAATTTATAAACTCAAATGCTATGGAACAACTGGTCACCACTCCCACAAGAGGGGAAAACATATTGGATCTGGTCATCACCAACATGGGGTCTCTATGTTCCACACCAGAGGTATACCCCTCATTGGTAAGATCAGATCATAAACAAATCTCACTGGACATCCATATTCTGTCCCCACCCCTAGCCAAGGAAACCACGGTAAAGAACTTCTCAAAAGCAAACTTCACACTTCTCAAAACTGAGGTGGAATCCTTCAAAGCCCCAGGGCCAGTGGAAAATACGGCCCAAAATGCAGAATCCTTTACAAAAGCATTCTATGGACACCTACAGGAATGCATGGAGCATGCTATCCCAAATAAAACCAAGACTCACTCCTCCAAAGGCAGGAGACATGTCTGGTGGACCCTGACCATAAATAAGCTATACAACAGAAGGAGAAAGCTACTACATGACAGAGCAAAATCCCAAAAAGGGAAGGTGTCACTGATCAGTACTAGCAAGAAACTACAATCCCTCATAAAATCATCTAAGGCCAGCTTCAAAAGAAAAATTGCACAAGACACTAAAGATAATCACAAGGCCTTCTTTAGTTATGTCAGAAACCTGGGAGGCAACTCCCAGATATGCTCTGAGTTAGTGCAAAATGACAAAAAATACACTGAACCCACAGACATTGCCAACATCCTGGCAGAAAGGTTCAGTGCAAACTTCTCTCCCCCTTCCCCCCTAAAAGAGCAAATGTCTATCCCAACAGAGTGTAGCCTTCCTGAGATCACAGATGGACAGGTGAGAGCTGCCCTCTCCAAAGCAAAAAACACAGCATTAATGGGACCAAACGGTGTTCCGGGCTGCATCTTACATGAGCTCCAAGAAGAACTAAACCCTCATATAAAGTCACTGTTCAGTCTCAGCCTTACTACAGGATATGTACCCAAGGAATGGCGTACAGCAACAGTGGTCCCATGCCACAAAGGTGGTGCCACAACAGACCCTGGAAACTATTGCCCTATACGCCTGACTAGCCTGGTCTGCGAAGCTATGGAGCATATCATCATGGAAATCATAAACAAAGACATTGGGAACCTCCAGACACTGGATCCTACCCAATTCGGTTTTGTTAAGGCCAGATCTTGCCTCTTGAACCTGGTCAACTTCTTTGAAACAGTTACCAAAGCCATAGATGAAGGGAAAGTAGTCCACACAGCCTACCTGGACCTCGCAAAAGCCTTCGACACAATACCCCACTCAGGCATCATAAATAAGCTCACCAGCTTAAATATCAACCCCTATGTCACAAGATGGGTTGCAAACTGGCTCAGGGATAGAACTCACATGGTCAGAATAGCAGGTGCCATGTCAGACTCTAAACCAGTTACAAGTGGTGTCCCACAAGGCTCAGTCCTGGGACCTCTCTTGTTCAGTATATATTTCTCCGAGGTACAGGCTAACACGGGTGGACTATGGCTGACCAAGTTCACAGATGACTGCAAACTGGGTGCTGTAATCGACTCTCTGGCTGACACAAGCATCCTCCAAAAGGGTCTCACAGAGATGGATAACTGGTGCCAGAGCCATGGCCTAAAGCTAAATGCCAAAAAGTGCATAGTCATCCCCTTTGGGAAAAACAAAGTGCCCACAAATTACCACATAGGTGGTAATCCATTAAGAACGGAAGAAGTAATTAGGGACTTGGGGACCCAAGTAGATAGCAATCTCTCCTTTAACAATCACGTTGCCAAAGTGGTTAGAAAGACCTTCTATATAGCCCACCTTATCATGAAAGGGTTCACATCTAGATCAAGAGAGGTCATTGTGCCCCTCTGCTCATCACTTATCAGGCCCATAATTGAGTACAATGCCCCGTTTGGGATGTACCTTACCTGACACCTTCAGCAACTGGACACCTTCAGCAACTGGAAAGACCCCAAAAGTATCTCACCAAGAGGATCAAGGGGCTCAAACAGATGCCCTATGCAGTTCAGCTAATGAAACTCCAGCTCTACTCAGTTGCACACCGCCTACTCAGAGGCGATCTGTGTCTGACGTATAAAGCCATGTCCAACCCAGAATTAATGGACATGCTTCACCTCAGGAAATCCAAATCCCTTAGAGCTACACGCTCCAGAGACTTGAACCTCAGCACAGAAATAATTAGGACATGCTGGACGGACAGATTCATATCCCAGAGGCTCCCCTCACTCTGGAACAAAATCCCAATCCATGTTAGGCAGAGCCCCTCACTGACCCTTTTCAAGAGAAATCTTGACGAGTGGATGGGAGATCGTAAGTTTACCCCTGGGATCTCTTCTGTGTCCCTGCTTGACAGAGGTACAGTAAACTAACCTTAAAAGGGCTACCTTCTGTGACCTACTATACAGAGCCACAGTCAACTAATCTAAAAGGGTGGCGAAAGCCAAATACACTCTGGCTAGGCTTGTAAATGCCTTAGGGCAGATAGCCTAGTATCAACCTATGAACCTATTATCAAAAGTGTGCTACCATCTAGTGGTCATAAAAAATAATTACATGTAAAATACTTAACTGTTAATTGTGGTTTTAAAAAACTATTATAATTTTGCTGCCCTTAGTTTTAACAATGGAGCAATGGAAACATACTCATTAAGTCCAGGAAATCTACCTGAGTCTAAAGTGACCTGCCAGTAAACTTTCCGATATTCCAGTTTTGCTTCCCATAAACCCCCTCTAATGTCCTTTGGTACTATTTCTATAACAAAAAATAGAAATTTAGCCTGAACGCATTCCAGGGTATGCTTAAACAGAGCATTCTTTTCATTTCTTGTCAGGATATCATAATCATGCTCATATATCCGTCTTTTTAATTTTCACTCTGTCTTCCCTACATAGAATGCCTGGCACTGAACACAGGTAGCCAGGTATACAATTCCACAGGTGTTACAATTACTAAAACTAGAACTGTGCAAGACCTTATCTCTATCTTTAATCTCCATAAAATTCACATTTGAGATAAAACTACATTGACCACATGCCCCACATTTAAAAGTGCCATGTTTTCTACTTCGCCCACGATCAGTCTTTCAAGTAAATCTTTAAGATTTTTTTCCTTTTCTGTATATGTTCTCGGCAGTTTGTTCTTGCAAACCTCTAAGGTCTGTTAGGGACCTAAACCTATCCCATTCCTTAGAGAAAATGTTCTGACAAATTCTAGAATCCACATTGTATTCTGTGGCAAAGGCCATCTGATAATCATTATTGTTCCCATTTACCAAGTGGATAGTGGTGTTATCTCCCATTTTTCCCATAATGGGATAATATCTACTATCTCTAAAATTCAACACATAATTCATCACATCCACCAACATCTCCTTGGGGTATCCCCTTTCAAGAAATAGTCCTTCCAGATATTCACATTCCTTTAAAAAGTCTTTATATAAATAAGTCAACCTACTGGCCCTAATAAGTTGGACCTTAAAAATGTTTTTCTTTTGTAAATAGGGATGTGCACTCTGAAAGTTTAAATAAGAGTTTGAAAAAGTTTTCTTACGAAACACCCTGGATTTAATAGCACCTTGAATTTTACAGATGCTCACATCCAAAAAGTCAATTCCATCATAGTGTATGTTGTGAGTACATTTGAGAAAGGAGGTGGTGTCATTAATGTACTTTATAAAGTCCCCCAACCTTTCTTCAGAGTCCTTCCAAAAGATACAAATATCATCAAGGAACCTCATGTATAGGACCCAACAGTTATTATATTCAGAATTGAAAATGAAAGATTTTCCCACCAGGCAAGTATTATATTTGCAAAAGTGGGGGTACAATTGGCCCCCATAGCTACCCCCTTTGTCTGGTGAAAAAATTCCCAACAAAAATAAAGTTATTCTTCAATGTAAGTTCCATAAGACACATGATAACATGAAGCTGATCACTGTGTACAGGTCCTTTGTCCCCCAGGGCCTTTTTCAGCCAATCTAGGCCTACATCATGACCAGTAGTGATTAATTATGCAATAGTATTGATGCTGCATGATGAGGTCTGAATAAATGGTCAATTAAGTTGTGAGATAGAACTGCTCACATGATCACATGGGCACAGTAGCATGCATGTAGTTTTGAGTTCTTGCAGTTATACATGTTCACATAGAATTATGTGCCACTATGAGCACAGCTGACAGATCATGTAAAGACATCAAAGTGACTGCTATGTTTATATTATAATAAGGGAAGTAAATACATGCATAAGACGGAAAGCGAGAAGAGCAAGCAGAGGAACACACAGAAGGAAAACAGGAAAGCAATGATTGGAGCAAGCTGGGAAGCAAGGAATATTTATTTTCTTTTGTGGGACATGTTCTCATTTTATTATATTTTAAGAAGAGTAGATGAGAAAGGTAGCGTGAGAAAGGTATGGGTAGCAAAGATGTTACTGGGAAGGAAGCAGGGGCAAGCAGTCCAACCAAAAATACAGACAAGCTGATTGAAAAGGTGGGGGCACAAAGGGGAAGCACAGACACTGAGAGGAAGGAAAGTTGATAATGGGGTGTATTTTTGTACAAACTGGGGAGTGAAATGTAATACAATAAAAATCAACAGTATGATGAAGGATAGAGTGGCGTGGTGTCTGACTGCCATGTACAGTGTCACGACCAACCTGAATTCAGTCAACTACATGAATTGGTCAGGGACAAGCAGCTGTGCAACTCTACCAGTCATGCAGTGATGCATCTCATGCTGCAAGTGTGTGCATCAGACATTGGTCTACCAACACCAAAACCACGTTTTCCACCATCTTCATGGTGACTCATTGGGACTCATCTATGTTGCACACCAATAGAGAAACTATAACCACACCAAAGACAGAGCACCAGAGGCACATGCATGACCACCTGTCTCGCCTGCTGGAAGACCTTTATTACCCTTTACAGAGGTGGGTCTGGACACTACTGAGGACCTAGCACATGATGGTGAGGCAGATATGTGGGGCAAACATTGGTGAAGCTTTGTTGGGCATATATCAATGTAGGATGATGATAAGGCGAATGTAAGACAGTCGCAACACATTCTATCCCAATGCTGCCCTTCTGCATTGCTATGGGGAAGCAGCCTGCAATGCAAATGTCTGGCAGACAAGACACCTTTTGTAGCCACTGCTGTCTCATGGATGCATTGTCATACAGAGTACAGATAATGATGCACATACTTATGCCATTTACTAGCCATAAGTGTCTATACACATGTAAAGGTACTTACCTGGTACCAAAGAGCAGAAGTACCTTCATGTTCTTCCAGACAGAGACTGATGTTATTCTGCAGGCATTCATGATGACAGAGGGTGGAACCTGATCAAAGAGATAAGTGGCCAGCCCTTCCAGGAAATTGAGTAGCATAAACTGATTATGTAAATTAATGCAGTCAGTGGCCACAACAGATCACCTCTACAGAACCATTTCAATGTTACTGATATTATTTTGCATGCCTGCACAGGATCCCAGAATTCTTGGCCATGTGTGGGAGTCAGCCATTAAAAACCACCATATACAACACAGATGAGTTCCTGGTGACTTTTCTCCGGAAAGAGTGAAAGGACCTTTTACATGATGGAGGCCTGGCTGTGGGAGCTGATCTCATTGCACCATCCTGTGTTTCTGTTGGGATACACCAGGTGGGTATTTCCTTATGTCAGCAATAAGTTGTCATTGTTGTGGCTGACCTACTCCATGAGCATAAAGATGCCCAACACTGCCTTATATCACCTATGAGCACATCCAGGATGCAAGCACGAAGGCATACAATACAAGGTATGCTTGCTTATATTCTGCATGTACTCTGTTATTTGTATTGTTGCTGTGGTATTTGGAAGTGGTATTGTTACATATTAGCAGTGCTACACATGGATGTCTATCTCTCTTGTTAAGGTTAAATAGAATACTTCAGTCTATAGCATAGCAAAGTACAACTTTTATTAAACAAACACACACGTGTGTGGGAGACAGTACCTATAAAGTCATATCTTCCCAAAAAAAGAAATTCATGGTTACTTTATAGAAAAACTTATCAAGACAATAAAGCTTATCTCTCTGATCACTGCTAAACATCCAGAAGAAAAATGCTGAGTCTTATAAAAATAGATCTGCTGCTTCTTATCTACATTTTGGCCTAGTAAATGATAAATTTCATTTTACCATGTGACTTACAAGAAATGCTGCCTCAGGCTCAGGAAATGAAACTTAACATTCCGTACTTTTCCATGGTTTCACAATACTTTTGCAGTCACATTTGTTGAAGGTTGTGCGTCAGGGCTGGTAACTTGGCAAGTAAAAATCCACTACCAAACATTAGCGGACCAGAGTTCCGCTGTGGCGACCCCTAACCGGGATAGGCCGAAAAACACAACAACAACAACAACACCAGCCTTTCTGAAACACACGCAGTATTCATTTTAACCCTTTACACTCTGGTGTAACAGGTGATATGTTCATGGGGTCCTCAGCTGTGGAGCAGGGAATGCTTGATGTCTGTGCTGCATTAGAGACTGATGGTAATGAAGGCCTATCACCACTACAGTCTGAGAACACAGTCATACTGTTGGGAATAGTAACTATAGAGGGCATATTTCAACTCAGGTCCAGTGGCACATCTTTGCTGCCTGGACAGCCCCGACCCCAAGTTCCATTGGAAGAACAGGTCATGTTTGGCATTGTTACACACTAAGTACCATTATAAATTGCTCATACATCAGCAGTTGGCAGTGGCACCTCAATATAGCATGAAGACGGTGGTTTAGAGAAGAAGGCCAGTGTCCATCAGTGTTATGACTTCTGCTCATTGCCAATATGTTGTATTACAATGGGCTTTGCACAATAGGCATGCAGGGCAGTCAGCTAAGCACAAGCAGATGCTGCCAGTACCATGATAGAGATAACAGATGTATTGCATGGCCTGTATAATGACATATGTCAGAACATGCAATACATGTCTTAATTGATTGACAGGATAGATAGGCATCTGGCTTCCTCCACTCCCTCCTTGGAACCATCTTCTTTTATTTTCCAGGGCCAGCATCATTCATGTCACCAGTGCTTATCTTCCTCTATTGTAGGAACACCCCACATGACAGGTAAGTGAAGACTATGTAGTGCTGCCATCTTCAAAGCACTTACTGGTGACAAGCCTAATGCATCAAGACGTGACTGCCTGTACAGAGGTACCTATTTGCAGTCATGGACATGGCATGTCAACATGGCCCTAATTTCACAGGTAGACTTCATTCTTGCAAGTGGGTATTAGTGTCCATGCCATTCCTCAGAGAGAAATTGTCTGTGGCTGGAGATGTTCATGGTCTCCATCATTGCTACCTGAGGTCCCACAATACACATATCATTGTCTCATATGCCCAGTACAACAACATCTGCAGATGCTATGTTCCCTGGAGCCCATATTAAGCAGGTACCCACTGCATCAGAACACATGCCAGCTTTCAGGAATCATCCCCTCCCTACACAGTATACCTAGCTCCCCCATCATCCCACCATGTCACTAACTCACTGTCTTCCATATCCTTGGTCCTCCCATTCCACAGCTGTACCCATTTCTGATCCCTACAACAGTAGCCTTCACTATCTGTACATATGATTATTGGGTTCCTATTAAATGATTGAAGACGCATTCTTTTGAATGCGTCTTGATCTAACTTGAAAGCACGAAAAGGCAAAATAGCGAAACGGCATATAAGCGAATTCTTTCCCTGGGAAAGAAATCACTTGGCTGCTTCCATTACTTTCCCGTTTTTGTGACTGTAGTGTGATCTTGTATTTGGTATATTTAAGTAGGCGGGGTGTGGGGGCAAAGCCCCTACTTTATGTAATGTTTTAATTTTTTTTTTAAATCGCTGTTCGAAGCATTCGAGATTGTAAGCTTTCGCTTACGTGGGTTCAATAAATCATCGTTCACTTTTTTAAGCATTCGATGATTTAACATTGACCCATGATTATTGTGTCTTACCCTCACTACTGTGTTGCATGGCCAGGTATGTTTGATGTCCAGCATGGCCAGTCAATGTATAACCTGGGTGTAAATCTGGATATAGCAGTTTTAATTATTACTATGTCTAATATGGCCCATAATTGTGGACCAGATGTTGACTCTTTGTTGTTGCTGCAGCATTTTGCATCTACCTTTGCCTAACATAGTATTTTTTTGCTATCCTTTCATCTCACAGCTCCAAAATTGGCACTCAGGAGCTACTTGCTTAAATCTATCTGTTTTCCTGATTTCAGTCCCCTGTTTATGATACCTGCATACCACCATGTTGGGCAGAATTGTGCAGACATCAAATATCTTGCTGCTTGTCTCCAAGCTATTTTGTTGTGTGCCACTGGAGGAATCTAAGCAGCGGACATGGGTCTTTAACAGTATGAATACATGCTTGACAATGTTGGGGGGTTCTCACAGGGCAGTGCTATATGTTGTTTTTGCCATGCTGTCTTAGGTGTATATCATTGTGAAGGTCCATGGCCCCTGAGCATATCAGGCATCAGCAGTAAGATGTCCCTTTTGGAAGTCATCTCACACAAATTGCTGATATGAGTCTGATGTGTGTCAGATGTGGAAATCAAGAGCAACTGCTTAGATGGTACACAGACACAGTGTATATAATACCCTGCATGTTGTACACTACCTGGCAGTTGATGGAGTGGAAACCTTTCAGGTTGAAATTCTGGTGCCCATTTAAAAAAAGCAAGGCCTTGATGGCCCTTAAATTCTCAAGGAACTGGACTGTTTTGTAAAACAGCCACATACTGGTGTTTCTGTTCTATACAGTCTTTGGGAACCACATATACTTCTCCAGAGGCTACTGGCTGACATCAATTTTGTATTCATGAGGCAGATGACTGGGATATGCACACCATATCCCTTAATAGCCACTAGAAATTCCTGGTAGCAAGGATCGTTATACTATACATGCTTTAATGTCTAGAGGAATTTGCATTCCACACTTTACATGGGATACCATGCAAAGATGGCATTATCTACATGCCTCCTTATGGATTTTCTGTCCACACAACAGCATTTGGCTGTGTCCCTGTCATGAAGATAATCATTTGTAAGGCTTGAATGGAGCCATCTGTGGTTCAGAGTTTGAAGCTGTACACTGTTCTTAACAAACTTTTAGCAAATGGTCCTGTACTTATACCATTCAGAAAGTATATATGCTCTACCTAGCATCTTAGGGTGAGCAATCTCTTGATTTATCTCACTGTTTGCCACAAATGGTGCTGATGTACAAATTCAGTGATGGACATAACTTGTACAGTTTTTGAACATCTATGAATCACTTTACCATGTTGTTGCACGCATTTGCATTCACAGTTGGTCTAATTTCCAAAATATTGCACACTTCCATATCATTATACAGTCAATGCAGTTTCTTGGTTGTGTAATGGCATCATTTGAATAAGATGCTGATTATGTAATTTTACCAGGTTGTGTAAAGGTCCTATTTGTAGTTGCTGAATTGACCTCACCCTGAACATTACAACTCACTGTGCAATTTCACCTAACACATCATGCTATTAATTTCTGAATCCTTAACCCCAGGTATTCTGTGGACTTAACCTCAGATACATTAAAGATAATTTAGTTTTCAAGAAAACATTAAAAAGTACCCTCATGATATCTGTCCCTGCAACAGGGTAATCATTTAAGTTTTATCGTAATACAAATTATATAACTGTCTTATGAAACCATACAGTAGTGCGTCCTGTATTATATTAATAAATGTGCAAGCATGAATACAATTCTTATACCAGATTGTTAATAGCATTACCATGTGTTGACTTATACTATCACCTTCTGTGCCATCTTGCATGTCATGTATTAAGTTTTGTGTATGAACAACTACACATGGCTGCTGTTGCTGAGAAATGTGTTTGATCTATGGTATCTGCAATTAGAGGTATGATATTCACAATCTCGTTTGTATATGTAATTCCCTAATGTATTTGTTAAAACCATCTTGTTGTTAATGTGAAGAACTTCTCTCCCCTAGAGACTCTACATAAGTGGGCTTCCCCAGGTCGACACTCCCAGTTGTACATAAATAATAAATAAAGAGACCCCTAAGGACCTCATTACCAGAAGAACCAATGCCAAACCAGAAAATGCAAATAAATAAATGTATACAGATATCTCTAGAAACCCCAATACCACCACCACCACTACAACCAACACCAAACTAAGGAATATAAATAAATAATAAGTAAATCACAAGAACCCTTGGAACCCCACACCCAAACTAGAGCTATTATACTGCACACTAATCCACAGTTCAGTAATGCTCCTCAGCATGCACTTCATACAAACCAGTGTGCAACTGACACCTGGCTACAGTGCACCAGATTAGTGTCTGTCCCATGCAAGGTGGAATACACATGGTGGTGTATGAGTCAGGCAAGTGATCATTATGGCACCAGCTACAGGTATTATGCACAGGGATTGAGAAGGATTTTGTCTTTGGACTAGTCTAGGCCAAAGCAGATGGTAATATATGCTTTTGCAGACCCTGGGGATGTCATTTTGTTGCACAGCATCTAACTGTAGACATCAGAGTGCAGTCACACTGATAACAGTGACAGCAGGATTAGACTGCATGTGTCTGAAAGTATAGTACAGTAAATCATAACTCAGAACAACATTTAAATTAGGAGGGATGAGTTTGTATGAACTGGATAGATGCATTCTCCTGATACAGTACAGGAATTAATGAAAGGTCAATATTTGTCATAACAGATAAAGCTAGAGTTGTGGAGGAGCTAAAGTATTTTATTGGAATGATCAGAATGAATATTAGGCATTCAAAGAACCATAGGAGGGAGAAAATCTGATAGAGAAAAAAAGTTTACAGAATAAGTAGGCAGGCACTTGAGGTGGAGTACAGAGAGTCCAGATATCAGAATCCAACATATGATGCTGGGCAGTAAATTGAAGTGTCCATTGTATAATGCTGAATAAACTTTATGGTCATAGGCTGTGGGCAGGACTAGTGATCAAAAAGTAAGATTCACCAAATATGTGAATGAATGTTGCATATAAATGGAGCATTGCAACACTTCAATGTAGAATGTGCTGCTGCCATAAGGTTTGTTGCATTCATGCATCCACCTCCCACATCTGAGTGAAAGCCTAATAGGTTCCTCTTAATCCTATTATACGTTATGAGTTTTGTCACCCTCCTTATTGCATCTGATGTGCTTGCAGGTTTTCAGGCTTCATAATATACCATTTCCAAACCTTTATCATTCTGCATCCACTATGTCATTGTTATGGTTTCTGTTAGAGACTGCAGGCAGTTTTTCACTGTAATGTCCACAAGTTTGAATTGCAAGTAAAGAGTGTGTGCCATTGTTGGCTATTCCCTATCATTAGAGCTCTGAACTCACTGAACAGATGGTATTTTGCAATAGCATGAAGAGGTTTGTTATGTGAACAAAGAATTTATACATACAGGTTTGGAATTATTAATAAAAACTAACTTAACCAATCTAGGACTGTTGGTAATGCACTGTATTTTAAGGATTTGTATCACGTTATTCAGCAGATTCTGCATTAATATTTTACTTCGTAAAGATGGCAAACTTCCCAGAGTAGCAAGAAACTTTCAATTAACATTACTATCTCTAGATTAAGTTGTTAGATATGTTAGCAGTACCTTAGCCGTTTAAACAACATTCAAACTTAAACAACATTTGCTTTGTTAAACTACATTATTTGGACATTAATATTTCAGTAACATTTTTAGTGTTATAAAGACAGAAGAAAGTCAAAGGGTCTTTCTATGCGCCCCCATTTACTGACAAGGCACTTAGCCTAATCTATTTTCCTAAAATGCCTTGTTTGACCCGCCTTTGGTGTCATTAACAATCCAGTAATGACCTCGTTAAAACTCGCACAAAGCAATAAAGGAAACAGCAAGATCATCTTTCCATTCTCAGCATCAGCTTGACGTTGACAAGAAGGGAATGACAAACGAGAAAGTACAATGAAATAATACCAGACAAAAGGTCCTCATTGTCTTCTATACTATTAAAAACTAGCAGATTTAATAGCATCTGCCATCATAATAAAGACTACTTGGAAGTTTTACTACACAGACCTTCCTAGAGTTCTATTTTTAGCTTTCAAGCTATGGCCCTAATTGTTGCTTATACAACCTTCATCATTTCTAGACTTGTAAATAGCACTTGAAGTAGAAGATTTAATGACGATTTTTCCAGTCAAAGGTGGGTTGAACCTTCTGTCAGTTTTATTATTACTCAGTGAATGATGCCAATTGTATGCAATTACTGTCATTTCCCATTTTCCAGCGACTGACAATGATTGTAATTTTCCCTACTTGTGTAGCTACAGATTCAAATGACAAGTACTTACAGCAAGTAAAATGGTAGAAAATTGCTACTGAAGAAAATGCACCATCCGCTGGGCGACTTCAGCTGATTTTCATTATCTTTATGTATCCATTAAAGTCTGTAAACATGCACACAAACCACTGGAAAGTTCTAGCAGGGACATGAAATGCAACCATGTAATGCAGCAAAATAAGAGGACAGAATGAAGACATACCACGGCACTGATTTAGGGTTTTGCCATAGGACTGCTAAGAATGTCACAATTTAAATCCAACATTTTCACTATTATATTATTCCTCAGTGCTGCTTTTACCACCCCAGTACCTTAAAATGTTTAAGCTCTTTAACACTGCTTATCGGGTTTAGAAATAGATTGTCCCTGTGCAAAACAGCCTTTAACACAAATGGAGAAAAGAAAAGTTAAAGTAGAAAATATAACAAGGAAGTGCAATATCATTTTTCCATTCTGTAATTGTGATGCCTATATATACCTGCCCCCCCCTCAAACACACACACACACACACACACACACACACACACACATAGATGACTATGCAAAACAGTGTATACAGATATGGATAGCAAGAGGTGATGGATACATACCTCTCAACTGTACAAATTTTCATAGAATGTTCAGATTTTTGCCTTTTTTTTGGTCTGTTCCTCAAATTTGTGGTTTCTGGTAAATTACTGGATTGAAGTAAGTAAATAATGACATGCATTTGAGTTTCAGACTTTATATCACTTATAAAATGCATTCAAATACAAACCTGTCATTCTGGCAACTTTCTTAGTTTATAAGTGAAATATTTAAAATCTGCCCCCCTCCCCCCACCAATTATTTTAGGCTTTGTCCAGATTTTCTGTACTAAGATGTTGAAATGTAGAGATGGATCATTTCTTAAACCATGGTGAGTTTGAGTCCCAGTCCAACAAATTACATTCTGAAGGCTTGTTTCTCCTAGAATCCTATAACTGACTTTCTTTAATTTATCTAGACTTCTTTGCAATACCTTTAGTTTTGGTTCATATGTTTTTTGTCATCATTCATTCTGATTCTTTAATGTTTATTTAATCTTTAAAATGTATTTTTTCAAGCATAATATGAGATAAGGTAATTGCTAATTTAGCAAGAAAGAAAAAAATTGATTGCATAGATCCAAATGTCATTTCCCCCAGTTTTCTATGGAAGTACTCAGAAGATCCATTATTACAGATCATCTTCATGAACATTATGCCCTTGTTACTGATATAAAATTCTGTAATTGGTTTCTGGCTCTTAAAAATGCAGAAATCTCAATGATGGGCAGGATAATCTAAGACAGCTACCCGGTTGCTCCAGAAAGATCAATTCTCCGAATGTCAGCTCTCTGAAACTCAACTCAATGACAATAGCAACATCTCCACTGACAAGCCCTGCCTGGGAATTTTGCAGGCACTAAGTGTTGTCTCTTTATACATGCCCCCTTTAATCTTACAGTGTGAACATGGTGCAGATTAGATTAGTTAGTAAAGATGGCGGGAAACGGAGTTCACCACATTTGGGGTACAGGGGGCTTACCCCTTTGCAAAAAAACACTGAATAGGGTGTTTTGGTGAGGGTTTTTTCTGGGAGGGAATTGAGTTTACAGAGTTCTTACCTCTGGAATTACCATTCAGCTACTCATAGTTGATAATGATAAGTCATCAGGAGATAAATCCGAGTTGTGTATAGCTGTATTCACTCAGGTATTCCTTTATCTCAGACAGTATTTATGAACACTATGAACATTAAGCCTTTCTTAACATTCTAAATTTCTGCAGTTGGCTTCTGAGTCTTGAACATGTAGAAATCTCATTGTGCATCAAAAGCCAGCATATGATAGCTCTGCTAATTGTTAAAATAGTGAGTCCAGTGAAAAATAACTCAGTTCTCATGTTCACACTGCAGTACAACATACTGTCAAAACATGACTAGTGCAGTGCCAGAACTTACTTGCAACTGTTCTGTAAGTTAGTAGACAGCGATGAATTTCTTTAAGGTGCATGACCAGAAATAAATTTGCAGCAAGATTATTTGCAGTGCCATATATTGCCAGACATAGGTATACTATTTGCTATTAACTCCTTATAGTGCGGGGTGCAACTTATGACAATAATGCAGCAAAAGAGGTAGATTTGCAACAATATATTTATTGATTTGAAAGACCTGGCTTGACACAGTTATCGTCAGGCACACTGACGTCCCACTCAGCAGGCTGAACAAGGAGAGGGTCACGGTGAGCAGCCTGTCAGGCGCTAGGATCCACCACATAACACAAGCACTCAGGTCACTCCAAGGCAAGTACAAATATGACTCAGTCATTGTCCATGCTGGTGTGAATGACCTGAGACGTACCTCCCTGGACTACATGAAAAGACACATAAAGGAGCTCTCTGAGCATGTAGCCCAGGCCGGTATGACCCTGACCTTGAGTAGCATCTTACCCTCACCAAGAATGATGCCACAATATGAAGACAAGATGATCAATTTCAACAATTGGCTTAAGTACTGGTGTCATTCAAAGGGGATCCAATGCCTGTCAGCTTGGGATGATATGCTCGACAAGCCACGATGCTTCGCTAGGGACGGCTTGCACCTGTCACCCCTGGGCTTTCGGATATTAGCAAAGGCTCTTGCTACCCCCATAGTGCCTTTTTTAGGAAAGGATCAAAAGACAAACCCACCTCCATAGGTATCACAAGGGATAAGAAACTAAGAGTAATGCTACTCAACGCCAGAAGTCTAAACCTCAAGATGCATGCACTCGAATCTCTCCTTAGCATGGAGAACATCGATATCTGTGCAGTAACAGAAACCTGGTTCAGGGCTCCAGAGACCACCCCAGCACTACCAGGTTATACCTAATACCATGCTTTTCGGCCCCAAAACTTGGACCAAACCACGAAAGGGGGGGGAGTATCGATATTCATCAAAGATACTCACACCTCCAGGTTGGTGGCAAAGCACGAAGCATCAGACACTATCCATGTGCAACTAACAGTGGGTAAAACTGCCTTCCAGTTTATAGCCTGCTACAGACCACCTTCCCAAACCCAGGAACCCCACTCGGCCTTCCTGAGAACACTGGAAAATATGAAGGTCTCTCCAAACACCATTATATTGGGCGACTTCAACTACCCAAACATAGACTGGGAGCATTACTCTAGCTCCAACACCCTAGCCCAAAGGTTCCTAGAATTTATAAACTCAAATGCTATGGAACAACTTGTTACCACTCCCACAAGAGGGGAAAACATACTGGACCTGATCATCACTGACATGGGGACTCTATGCTCCAGACCAGAAGTGTATCCCTCACTGGTAAGATCAGACCATAAACTAATCTCACTGGATATTCACATCCCGACCCCACCCCCTGCCCAGAAAACCACAGTGAAAAACTTCTCTAAAGCAAATTTCACACTCCTCAAAACTGAGGTGGAATCCTTCAAAGCCCCGCGGCCTGTGGAAAATACGGCCCAGACCGCAGAATCCTTTATAAACGCATTCTATGAACACCTTCAGGAATGCATGGATCATGCGATCCCAAATAAAACCAAGACCCAATCCTCCAAAGGCAGACGTCCTGTCTGGTGGACCCCAGCCATAATCAAACTATACAACAGAAGGAGGAAGCTACTAAATGATAGAGCAAAATCCCAAATAGGGAAGGCATCACTGATCAGTATTAGCAAAAAACTACAGGCACACATAAAATTGTCTAAGGCCAGCTTCGAGAGAAAAATTGCACAGGACACTAAGGATAATCACAAGGCTTTCTTTAGTTATGTTAGGAACCTGGGTGGTAATTCACAGATATGCTCAGAATTAGTCCAAAATGACAAAAAATATACTGAACCCACAGACATTGCCAACATCCTAGCTGACAGGTTCAGCGCAAACTTCTCCCTCCCCACCAAAGGGCAAATATCTATCCCAGCAGAGTGCTGCCCCTGACATCTCAGATGCTCAGGTAAGAGCCGCCTCTCCAAAGCAAAAACACAGCATCAATGGGACCAGACGGTGTCCCGGCTGCGCCTACATGAACTCCAAGAAGAGCTAAACCCAAACATAAAACTACTGTTCAATCTCAGCCTTACTACAGGATATGTGCCCAAAGAGTGGCGTACAGCAACAGTGGTCCCTCTCCATAAAGGTGGTGCCTCAACGGATCCTGGAAACTATCGACCCATAAGCCTGACTAGCTTGGTCTGCAAAGCTATGGAAAGGATCATTATGGACCTCATAAATAAAGATATTGGGGACCTACAAACACTGGATCCTACCCAGTTCGGCTTTGTTAAGGGCAGATCCTGCCTCTTAAACCTGGTTGATTTCTTTGAAACAGTCACCAAGGCCATTGACGAGGGGAAGGTGGTCCACACAGCCTACCTGGACCTCGCAAAAGCCTTCGATACAATACCCCACTCGGGCATTATAGATAAGCTCACCAGCTTAAATATAAACCCCTATGTCACTAGATGGATTGCAAACTGGCTCAAGGACAGAACCCACATGGTTAGAATTGCTGGAGCCATGTCAGACTCCAAACCAGTTACAAGTGGTGTCCCACAAGGCTCAGTCCTGGGACCTCTCTTGTTCGGTATATATTTCTCGGAGGTACAGGTCAACACGGAAGGACTGTGGCTGACCAAGTTCGCAGATGACTGCAAACTGGGCGCCATAATCGACTCTCCAGCTGACACAAGCATCCTCCAAAAGGGCCTCATAGAAACAGACAACTGGTGCCAGAGCCATGGCCTCAAGCTAAATGCCAAAAAGTGTATAGTCATCCCCTTTGGCAAAAACAAAGTGCCCACAAATTACCACATAGGTGGTAATCCATTAAGTACAGAAGAAGTAATTAGGGACCTGGGGACCCAAGTTGATAGCAATCTCTCATTTGACAACCACGTGGCCAAAGTGGTTAGAAAAACATTTTATATAGTCCACCTAATCATGAAGGGATTCACATCTAGATCAGGGGAAGTCATCGTGCCTCTTTACTCATCCCTCATCAGGCCCATAATTGAGTATAATGCCCCTTTTGAGATGTACCTTACCAGACACCTGCAGCAACTGGAAAGACCCCAAAAGTACCTCACCAAGAGGATCAAAGGGCTCAAACAGATGCCATATGCTGCCCAGTTAAAGAAACTCCAGCTCTACTCAGTGGCATACCACCTGTTCAGAGGCGATCTGTGCCTGACGTATAAAGCCATGTCTAACCCAGAATTAATGGACATACTGCACCTCAGAAAATCCAAATCCCATCGAGCCACGCTACCGAGAGACTTGAACCTCAGCACTGAAATAAATAGGACATGCTGGAGGGACAGATTCATAACCCAGAGGCTCCCTTCACTCTGGAATAAAATCCCAGTCCAGGTTAGGCAGAGTCCCTCATTGACTCTCTTCAAGAGGAATCTTGATGAGTGGATGGGAGATCATAGGTTTACCCCGTGTATCACTTCTGTGTCACTGTTAGACAGAGGCACAGTATACTAACCTCGAAAAAGGGCATAGCAAAATAAATTTAAAATGGGTGGTGAAAGCCAAACACATTCTGGCTAGGCTTTTAAATGCCCTAGGGCAGATAGCCTAGTATGAACCTATGAACCTATGAACATGTCTAACAGGTACATGATTCTGTAAGGTATTGCAAATAACCACGGCTTCTAGAGTATCAACAGTGTTATACTCACTAGCTATAGGGACACTCCAATACCCACACAAGAAATAAATGGAGTGACCCTGGTATAGGCATGTGGAAGCGACATTTTTGGACACCATTCTGCTATATTTAAATGTAGTCACTGTGCTCCTCTGTACTGCCTGAAAGGTAATTTCTCTATCCCACAACAGAAGCCATTGCTGCAGCACTACATTAAATAATGTGCAAGCACTCTGCTATGAAGGCACCACCTGTTTGAAAAAAGGAGCCTTGTAGATCAGTTGATGTAGTGCACCTATCATCTTTGTATGGTGGTGGTGGCAAGCATGTGACCTGGATGACTGTCCTGCACATCTGTTGTGCAATGCCCATTGTGACACCTAAGATGGGTAATAACCACTATTGTATCTTTCATCAGTTTTTCTCAGTACAGATGTCTTGCACACCCATATGAGTCTGATGGTCTTAGAGTACATACAGTGCACATATTAAGCAAATGAGTGCATAATCCCATTCATCTACCCATGCCAAGATACCATGTGAATCTTTATTGGAAAATGTTATACTGGAAAACAGGTGACATGCATGTAATGTATAATATGTGTGGAAGATTAGCAACATACCTGTAACCATCTCTGTGTATGCCTTTGGTCATCTTCATCAAACACGTGATGCCATGTGTTCTTGCTGCCATGAGCAATGACTCTCAGAGGCAGCTGCATACAGTAGGAGAAGAGAGAGACAACTTCTGGCACATTTGAAAAATGCTGAATACATGCTTTAGTTATTTTATTACCACTAATGGAGGTGTCCAGTATTCCATCAGCATAGAAAGTAAAATTGTCTATGTATGTGATATGCTGCTGTGCACATTATTTCCTTAGCAAAGACAATATGACTGCCTTGGTGTGTAACATGCTGCTACATGTGTTAATCCAGCAGAGGCTACAGCATGAGATGATAGCAGTCATGCATTAACACACAGCAATTTTACCACCATGCACTGCACAACAGGCATAGCAAAATCCACAGGAGAATAGAGATGAACTCAGACTAACATCATGTGCTGTGCAAAGGACACAGTAACCAAAAGCAGACTTGGCACATGTTTGTACAGTAGCAACTGTGCCCCAGTGAACTGATGACTATAAGTTATGAATGTGATACTGGGATGCAATGAGAGCCATCTGCAAAGGTCATGTAAACAAGCACACACACATACTCACACCCACACACTCACTTACATACACCCACCCACACTCACCCACAGTCACAGACACACACACACACACACACACACACACACACACACACACACACACACACACAAACACACACACACACACACACACACACACACACACACACACACAAAGATTAGGGCTCAACAACTAAAGGGTATCTTCTGCTTAATCAGTCTAACCAATAGCCTGTAGGCTGTCACTTTTTGATTCATAAAAGCTTATCTGATCATACAGTAGTGTGACATAAACTAAGTCATAGAACTGCATATTGCTAATGAGAGCATAATGGTACAGCACAATGATCAGGTTTACACAATAATATTATGATTTAACAGCATGTTGCTGTGACCCAGCTGCTCAGACCTCTCAACTGTACGGGTCTATATTATAACACTGAATTTTATAAACATCGAATGTTATACTATTGAACCCATAATGTCGAATGCTGAAAACAGCAAAGGTGCAGCACACCGAATTCTTTCCCAGGGAAAGAATTTGGTGGGCTGTTGCTGTGGCTTCGCTATTTTAAGCGCTCGATATGTTGGAACGTTATGGGTCGGGTTCAGGTAAGTGTGCGATTGTGTGTAGGTTAGGGGGTAGGTTAGGTGAGTTAGGGAGCGGCTCAGGTAAGTGTGCGATTGTGTGTAGGTTAGGGTTAGGGGGCGGGTTAGGTGAGTTAGGGTTAGGGCGTGGGTCAGGTAAATGTGTGATTGTGTGTAAGTTAGTGTTAGGGGGCGGGTTAGGTGAGTTAGGGTTAGGGCACGGGTGAGGTGAGTGTGCGATAGTGACGGACCTTAGGGTTAGGGTTGGGTTAAGGTAAATGGATGGCTAATAGTGTATGTAAAGTTTAGTTTAGGTTTAGGTGTAGGATGTTAAGTGTATGTGTGTGGATTGCTGTTTTTGTGCGTATTTGTGTTGTGTGTATGTTTCTCGGAATAGCGATTTTTTTCCTGTGAAAAAATTCGCTATTCTGACTGTTCGATGTTTTCAGATTTCGGTGTTTGGGGTTCGATATTATAACATTCGATGTTTATGAACTTCGATGTTATAATTTAGACCCCAACTGTACATACCTGTTTTTAGGCTCGCCCCGGGATTCAGCAAACTTCCATGCAGGAATAGCTTATTCCTGCATGGAAGGGACTGTTCCCATGCAGCACAGCAGCACAGCATGCATATGTATGAAGGTACACTGCCATGCTCTAAAATGGACACGGTTCTGTGTGAGAGCGCAGGGAGCATGCTGCCATACGGCACTTCCGAAGCCGTACTGGCATAATATTAGGCTTAGCTCTAATATTATGCCAGTATTTCAGTGTTTGCAGACACTGAAATGCAAAGTAGAGCATTTCAGTGTCGCCGGACACTGAAAAAAATGGCAGTAGGAAAGCAATACAGGGGGTGTGTCACAGCCTCTGTGAACACCCCCTGTATTGCTAAAGCACTGTATGGCACTTCTGCAGTCTGGTGAAGTAGGAAATGTGTGCAAATGCACACATAACAGGATAAATCCCCCAAGTGTACACAAGCACAACCCCAGCCCCACAAAATACATAAAGCCCATACTGTACATCATACATCAGCATGAAACATGCACAGAATCTTGAAAGCCCAATCATTGCAGTATTTCACAAACATAGTCCCAAGTAGTTATCATAAGACCACAATACACACCCCATAACCTACAGAAAATAATAATAATAATAATATATCTTTGTATATAATGCCCTAAGGGATGTTTAAGTGTAGCTAAGTGGGTGTGTACATTACAGCTTAAACATCTCATAGGAGTAAAATGAAAATAGATAAAAAAAAATAACCAAGGCATTATAGTGTAGTGGTTAGAGTTACAGCTTTCCATGCAGTTATGTAGGACTCAAATCCCAGCACAGACAATTTATTTTATCATGTGAAACTAGTGGTAAAATTATTGGATTAAACGTAAATTATGTAGGAATTATTTTTTGTCAACCAGGGTAGAATAGCAGTTCCAAAAGTGAGTCAGTGTAGAAAAGCTGTGAAAATGTCATATAAACACACGTGCCCCATACAGTATAGCCACACAAGAATATAATGCAATGAAAGCACATAGGGAGATGTCATGGAAGGTAAATGTAAAAGTATAAATATGTATGTAAATATTTAATTTTATATCATGCAGTTTGGCCATTAACATACAAATGAGTACTCTGATTGGCCAGCCCAAACAGAGTGCCCGTTATAACTCCGAGAGTATGCAAATAGAAAAAGGTCCAGATGCCTGGACTATTTCCATTTGTATGTCACCTGTGTGTATTTCCAGTCTGCAGAGATAGCAATGGGGAAATTAAGATCTCTGCTGTATTTTGAACATATCTCTCTATGTGTGACGAGTTGAAGAACTCATATAACATAGCAAGATATCATAAAAAATACAATGGAGATCTTCTCAACAGAGAAAGGAAGATCTCTGTTGCCTTTTTAATATATCTCACTATGTTATATGAGTTCATCACCTCGTATAACATACCAAGATATGTTAAAAAAGCAATCAAGATCCCCCTATCTTTGTTGCTACCTCTGCACAGCACTGATGTACTGTGTAAGTGTGGGACCACGTCCCTTAGACATGTGCAGTACATCAGAAATGGCCCAGGAGACCGGAAAACTGTGGAAGGGCAGCATGGAGGCATGATACAATGACATTATTCAAGAAAGGTAAGTATTGTTTACTTAAATAATGTCATTATATAATGGCTGGCATTGTATGGTCATGAGGGCATCATGACCAAACCACACTAACTGTGGGTAAATCCAGCATTACTCACACCCAGCTGTGGGTTCTTGCTTAAATATAACATTATATGTATGATATACATAAATGTGCCTTAATCAGTATGCATCCCTCAGACTTGCCCAGCAACAGAATATTTAACCTTACCAAGTTTCAAACCCAGGACACTGTCCTTAACAATTACACCAAAATACCACAATACCATCTAATCTGTGAAATGTTGTAGTGCTTTAACGAACATATCCTGCAGTCAGGTCATTTAACATTAATAAAAAAACAGCAGTCCCAAGTGTTGAACCTATGACCTGGAACATTTTGCAAAGAGAAATGTGCTAGTACACCAGCTGAGCTGTATGAATTACTGCTGCTTTTTCAAACATATCATGCAATAGAGGCATACAATATTAGGGGGAAAGTGTCGTGGAGCCATTTTTGCATTGTATATAGATATACACACACACACACACACACACACACACACACACACACACACACACAGACACAGATATATATATATATATATATATATATATATATATTTATGTGTGTATGTCAAATGAGACATATATATGTACACATACAGTCATGATATAGATATACATATATTAAATGTAACGGAAAAAAAAAAATATATATATATATATATATAGAGAGAGAGAGAGAGAGAGAGAGCTATATATGTGTGTATGTATGTATGTATGATGTATAAAACATGCAGTGCAGTTATTTCTCTGAACCACCCCTCCCAACTTGTTAGTGCAAGGAACCTGTACAAAGACTGTAAAAAGGGGGGGGGGGGCACATATATGGACATAGTTGGAAAATCGTTGTTATAAATGAAGACGTCTGTTTCAGCAGACAATCACTGAATGATATGATGATGGGAACTGACATGTCATGTCATGTATTAACTGGTATAAATCCTTGGATCATCACCGTGATTTACCAGACAAATAGAAATACATTTTGGAACTGAACATATGTATGGACTAAACATCTGGACATTCTGTGGAAAATATGGCTGAGAAGAGGTATGCTTAGAACCCCTTAATGCAATGAATGTGGACCAAGCCTGACAAAGTGGGGAGACAAAGGCATGAAAATAGGGACAGGTAAAAAATATGTTAGTAGATAAGCTGAGAGCGTTCATGTAGTAACAGTGTATGTTCTAACATATATCAACTGAAATATCACAATACCAGGACTCAATTGATTCACATTAGTGACTGACCTCAGTCCACACATCATCCCATTGATGTGTCATGCATACATAACAGTTATGGGGACCAGACCAAAGATATTGGCCATACAACTGAACATCCTATGAATATGTGGACATGAGCTACCGAGCAATGTTCAGACTACAATCAGTCTGACATAACACTATCCAGGTCCAGTTCTGGGGCTGTACACATGCAGTAGCAAATATAACAGGCAGTACAGGGATGTAATACTAGTGGAAAACAGACACTGGTGTGAAAGTGCATACCCCCAAACAAGTGCACACAGTGACAGCAGCATAACAGTAAGCAAACTGAACATGACAATATAATACTGTGAGAGCAACCAGATACTGTTTGACACTCACACATTACTCCTACATATACTGCCCCAATCCACAGTGTACTGGGAATGTGGAGGTGTTACATGACATTTCACAGTCAGCCCCTACAAGCATATGGACCTGATAAACCACCAGTAGCTGTAGCAGCATGCAGAGTCAGGTAGGTAAAGGATGTATGGCACTCACAGCTGCTACTCTCCCTACCCAGCCTAAAACACATAAACACACAACACTGTTACATAACCTTGGCAGTCTATTCACAATGGCCAGACAGACATACTGTCATATGTGCAGATTTCCACAGAATTACCAGGGTGTGGACGCATATCTCTGGCTACTGCTGCATACCATGGCCAGGAGTCTGCTGGGTCATTTTCATGCTAACTGGTGTGACTTTGGTAATTAATGATATACCATACCTCTGCACCTCATAGTGCAGGACATCTGGACAATGCATGGCATACTTATGGGACAGGGGGCTGGAAAAAAGGACATATTACATACTGGTGTTACAAATTGAGACAGTAGCTGCTGTTACATGTGTTCTTGTAACATCACATCCCTGAAGGATATGATGTGTGTAACACCAATGGATGACAACATGTACTGACTACAATCCTTACATGATCCTACCAACCCCACAAAAACAGATGTTAGTCGAGAAACAGACCAAGCATAATAGGCAAGCATCTGGCCAGGCTGTGGACAACATCCCAGTTGAGAGCTATGTCAGAGGCATATCACTGTCAGATGTCAAGTCACCCTGTAAATGCATGTCCAGACAAACCCTGTCAATGTAGCAACCTCCTATGTGTATAACAATGCTAATGACTTACAAGCTGTACAAAACTCTGGAGCATTGTCCCCCATGTTGCTGGGCTGTCTCCACATGTTCTGTGAGGTAATTCCACCTACTGTATGTGAAGCTGTAGCCCCCACACCTCCGTAATGTCCCCTGCACAGTCCAGGTAAATGGGCAAGACCCAGATGAAGGGCATCCCATATGGTGGAATTAGCAGCTGTGTCCAGGCCCACAACACAATACTATGTGGGAACTTACATAGCTGAATGGCCTCACCAATACCTGACAGGATAACATCAACCCCCTCAAGGTAGGCTAAATGCTTGTGGTGGACAGCAGCAATACACAAACCACAGACTTGGTCCCTAGATTGGCTGTACAAGCCAAAGCAGGAGCATGCACCAACCTGGCATCAAGTCAGCCTTTGTCTGATCAAGCATATAAGGTCACAGGTGGAGTACGGTAAGGCTAACTATGAGTACAAATTGGACACATCCACCAAGGCCAATCACAAGGCTGTCTTTACATATGTCTGCAATCTCTGAGGCCACATACCAGCCCACCCTGTAATGGTGGCCAATCAGGCCAAATATACACACAGCCTACTTATAGGCAACCTGCTGTAGATAGGTTTAAGGCAAATAACACCCCCTGGCTCAGCAGTACTATAGCTGGATGTGCACAGCACCCACACCCCTACCCTCATCACCAGTGAGCAGGTACATATTGCCTACTGAAAGGCAACAAATGTAGGTATCCATGGCACCTGATAACATCCCTGTCTGCATCCTACATGAACACAGGCATGTATAACCAGCAACATTACACACCATAGTCACAACAAGGCTTGGCACCATCCATACTACATCCACATGGAAAATGACCAATGTCATCCATTGACACAGACATAAATGAGGAGTACAGGAGTAGGAAATTAAGTAGACCTCATTGGGGGGAATATGGCACATCAGGGCCAGCTGTGCAATACAGGCAGATACAGCACTGATATGTTGCAGGGGTATGGTGTGGTTGTGAGTAGTGGCTACTGGTATTCAATGTAGATATGCAGGTTCTGTACATATGTTTGCCAAATGTATGAGGTCCTGTGATGTGTCTCCCTTATTATGTCTTCCAGGTGCCATATCGCATCAGCAAAGGTCAACATTCTCAGCAGCTCTGACAAATATAATCATAGACGCCATATTACACAACCATGCCATAATGTTTGGCTGGAGCCAGCACCATCTGGAGGAGAGGAGTGGCCTGTGGGACAACCTTGTCCACAGGGTCCACAGATGTTGGCCTGCATGCATGTACATATGAGCAAGTCTGGCATCATGAAAGTGGCATCATGAAAGTGACCTTATACACCATGCCTAGCAAAGGGCTGCTGCAGTGGCCAGGGACCACACAGCCAGAGGCATGGGCCTGGCCTTGCAGCCCCACTGGCACCCACTGGGGAGTTTCACTGGTACCTTGGGGCACCCATTCCAGTACAACAGCAGAGTACAGACACCCCATATACTGGAGGTGGTTGGCAACTAGACAATGGATGAGAATTGTGCAGGTAAGGCCCCAGTGTAGATTACTAGATTAGTGTAGCAGACATATTTGTAATTGTAGAGTATATATGTATGTGTCAGGTCATATTGCAGTTGTGGATGAGATTTTCTAATGCCCAGACATGCACATCTACGGTGAAGGACAGCAAATTGTGGAGCATTGGGGGTTGTACTGTACATGTGCACACATGCTGCATCCATCCTGTACCAATGCCACTTGTGGGTCTGCTGACCATACTCCCCTCACACAACTACATAGGTCCCTCCTGTCTGCATGTGAGATGGCAGCCTACAGCTGGTGAATATGCAATTGTACTGTTGTGGTTTGCCAATACCCCAGGCATGTGAAGGCCATGGAGTGTGCCATGCACACAACTGTCACTCATAGCCATATTGCTTTATGTGCATGTTTACCTGTGTTGAGGTCAACTGCATTGCATCATAGTGGTTACCACAAGGGCCTATCTGATGAGAATGTATCATCCCTGTAGCATAACACATGGCCTGTCAGTGCAAGACTTCTGGACAGAGAACAACACAATGGGTGGACAAACGGCCTAAAGTAGGGACATGTGTGAAACATTACTGTCATATAGTGGATATAAACAGAGTACACACCCCTGTTAAGATGCCAGGTGTTTGTAATGTATATACAAATTAAGACCATAATATATCAGTACTCATCTTTTCAAAACTGTAATGTGACCTATGACATGAACAATCCCCTGTAGAAACAATCAATCTGTTGGGCACCAAATATGGAGTAAACAAACCTCACAATATGCTGGATGCATATGTGTGCACACCCTTCAAAGAATACGTTATTGCAGCAGCTTGTGATTTACTGACAGCATACAGTCTACTTGGGTACACAGGCACTCTGACTAACACCAAATAACAGTCTGCTGTCCAAGTTGGAAAACCATGAAATATACTCAGTTGCCTGCAACAGCAACAGCCATGGCTTGCAGACAGCGTACAAAGCAGCAAAGGGATCTCATATTTGAAAGCTATCAGTCAAGAGTGGGGTACAACAACATTACCACAGCAATGCATACACCATGGAACACAGTGGAGACAGTTGTCAAAAGGTGGAGTGAATATGGGACAATAGTGCTGTTGACAAGAACCTGATGTCCCTCCAAAAATAATGACAACACATGTCAAGACCTGGCCAGGGAGGTTTCCAGGGGACATACAGCAACATCGAGGGAGTTGCAGGAACCTTTGCTAGTACTGGCATTCTGTACTACCTGTGAGAACACTCTTCCATATTCTGCATACGTCTGGCCTATAGGGTAGGGTCAGAAGATGGAAGCATATCCACACACAAAAACAGCGAGGTGTGGATACAAATTGCAATATAGCACATCATGTCTCCCAAAGGCAGGTATGACAATGTGTTATGGTGTAATGAGACTAGGGATCAACCTCACAGCCACAATACCAACAGGTATGTGTGGTGCACCAGCAACACGTCTCATAACCTGAACACCAACATCCCCATGGTGAATCACACTGGTAGCAGCAGCCTGCTGTGGGGCTTCTGTTCCACAGACAGAACAGGGCCTGTCGTCATGGTGGTGGGACTTCTGAACATTTCCTAATAACACCCACTTGTGCCCAAAATCCATCAGGTGTCTGGAAGATTGATGAGGATGAGGAGGTGTGTCAGCCTTCAACATGACAAAGAACTGAAGCATACACCCAAAGCTACCTAAGAATGGCTACCCCTGAACAGAAACACTGCTATGAATTGGCCCAGCCAGAGCCTAGACCTATACCAGACAGAAAACCCCAGTGTGACTTGATGAGGGCTGTGCACATGAGCTGCCCTTGCATTCTGACAGAGTTGGGTGACCATTGCATGGAAGAGTGGGCAAATAATGCCACATCAGGATGTGCCATGCTGATAGACACATTCACAAGAAGAGTGAATGCTGTAAGCCACTTACAAGGTGCTTTAACAACTTATCATTTTAAGAGTGTGCACACGTATGCAATCGACATATTGTACATATTGCAGTCATCATATTTTACACATATCACATGTGTTTATTGATTGGATTGCACAGGTCATATGTCACATAAGGTGGGTGACATTTTTGAATGCATTATTGTGGTCTCATCCTCTGTATTACAAGAACATGGCATGTTAACAGGGTTGTGTACACTTATCATATCCACTGTAAGCTTCCATGGCTGATGGTGTAACAGGGATTGTTTGACCATATATTCACTGCTCGTTTGCAGATCTGACACTCACATGTATGTCATTAATCAGTGATGTCACTCCTCAGATCATCCCATGTATGTCACAGAGAAACACAGGGGTTATGAGAAATAGAGCAGACATATGAGCCAGATTGCTACACATCCTGTGAGGACATGTAGAGTTGTGAGGTATGTTCTGTAGTACTTGCCACTGGGCTATACAGGTGGACAGCAATGATGTATACATGGCTGCAGTCTGTGCTCGGGACTGGCCATCACACACTAACACTATTCACGTATCCCAGAGCTCTATATTGTTAGTTACATGTTGTACAACTGGCTGTAATGCATGATGTTGACAGCATGTCACCATGTGGGTAATGTGTGGTCTGTGCAACAGATTTGTGCCACCTCACCTGTAAGTGTGTGTGTGTGTGTGTGTGTGTGTGTGTGTGTGTGTGTGTGTATATCAGCCAACATCAAAGTGCAGTTATTAATGTACATATGTTGTCTTCCTCTCACATGTGGAAATGAGGTCTGCCCCCCCCCTTTTGAAACAATGTCAATATCTCTGCAGACTCTGCCAGTGATGATAGGAATACTGAGGTACAGGTGGGTTGTCAGGGGCTGAATCTGTGCCATTAGTTGGTATCCCATCCTTGTGCACACCATCACTGCACACAGTGACAATGCTCACACATACCCCGTCACCAGTGGCCACAGATGATGGACAGTTGGCAGGTGGTGGCATTGAACAGGCTAGTGTGTTAACTATGGCAGGTTATAGAGTAGATACTGGCCATAGCTAGAGTGCAGGCAAGATTCTACCCAGGCGGATGGACAGGAGTGCTTGCAGGAGGAATACTGCTTATCGGGCCACTGTTGCAAGTGCCACAGAAGGAGTCATCAGACTCACATTCCAGGCTATCATGGATGCACAGGCACATAGAGAACACCACGACACACAAATACTCAGGGTGGTGGATGCAACTCTCCCTGATGTATGTGGTGACATACATGACCTTGTTGGGTCCACACGTCAAAATACTGAAGTGTGGATCCAACCACAAACTAATCACCTTGGGAATCAACATCCCTCCACACCCTCCCCACAAAGGTAACTACCATGGCAAACACCTTGAAAGCTAACCTTGGGTTCCTTAAAACAGAGGTGGCTAAGTTCACAGCACCCATGCAACTGGAGAATAGTTGCACCACTAGATCATACACCAATGCACTGTATGAACACATACACATATGCATGGATCTCACCATGACCAATAGAACCAAGACACTGTCCTCCAAAATAAAAAGCCAGTGTGGTGGTCCCCTGCCATACACAAACTTGACAATGGAACAAATAAACTGTTGTGAAAAAAGGTGAAGTCCAAGACTGGAACAACTCCCTTATCGGCCTCAACAAAAGGTTGAGATCACTCATTAAATCCTCTAAAGCTAGCTATGAAAACAGAATTGCAGCGGATAAGAAAGACAAACACAAGGCCTTCAATAGTTATGTGAATAATCTCCGTGCCAGTACTCAGACGTGCTCTGAGCTAATGCACAATGGTACCTCCTATACCAAGCCAACAGATATTGCCAATATACTGTCCGACAGATTCGGTGCCAACCTGACCCCTCTCACCCCCCAAAGGACCAATCACAATACCAGTAGATTGCCAGACACCCAGTATTACTGCTGCACAGGTTAAAATAGCACTGTCCAAGGCCAGGAATGCATTTTATGTGGGACCAGAGAATATCCCTGGCTGTGTTGTACATGGACTACAGAGTGACCTGGCACCACACCTGTGTGTCCTGTTCAATCACAGCCTCATCTCAGGCTTTATCCCTACCAAATGGGGCACTGCTACAATTGTCCCTCTCCACAAAGTAGGAGCAACTACAGACCCTGGGAACTATCACTCCATTGGCCTGACGAGTCTGACATGCAAAGCTATAAAACACATCATCATGGACCTACTAAACAAGGATATAGGGGAAATCCAAAGTCTGGATCCCACACAGTTTGGTTTTGTGGAGGGTAGATCATGCCTGCTCAACCTGGTCAACTTATGTGAGTCAGTCACCAGAACTGTGGATGATGTCAAGATGGTCATACAGCCTGCCTTGATCTGACCAAGACCTTTGATACCATTCCCAACTCTGGAATCACAGAAAACCCACTAAGGTAGGCATCAACCCCTATATCACTAGGTGCATTGCTAACTGAACTGGATCACAGATAGGCCCATGATGTGAAAGTAGCTGACTCCAAGTCAGACTGGTGACCAGTCACGAGTGGGGTCCCACAGTGTTCATCATGGGTCCTTCTCTGTTTGGTATCTACTTCTCTGAAGTGCAGGCCATCACATGGGTACTCTGGTTGACAAAGTTTGCAGATGATTGTATGTTGGGAGCTATTATTAACTACCCAATTGATGCTGACATCCAGCAGAAAGGCCTCACTGAGAACAACATATGCTGTCAGAAGCACGGCCTGAAGCTCAATGGCCAAATATGTGTCAGCATTGCCTTTGTGCGCAACTCATAAATAACCTAAAAAACTATATGTAAACATTAAAACTTGTGTAATAAACAATGTTTATGTATTTTTCATGTTAAAATTTGGTTGACTACCTATGCTAAAAAATTAATGAATTGTGAAACACTTTGATTCATTATAAAATTAATAAACGATTCATTATATGGAAGGAATCTCACATCATTCCTTTACACAAAGGTGGCACATCAACTGACATTTCCAACTTTAGACTGATCGCGTTACTCTCTCCTATAGCAAAAATAATGGAAAAATGTATCCACCTACAACTTCTTGACCATCTTCTCCACAACAGTTTACTTGCCAACTGCCAACATGGTTTCAGACCATTCCACAGTACATCAACTGCCCTGCTATCCTTCTCTGACTCTATAAACAAAACTCAGAACAATAACACCCTTTCCTCAGCTTTGTTTATTGACCTTTCAAAAGCCTTCGATATGGTCAACCACAATATGCTTTTAGAGGTACTAAAAGCCCACTCACTAGACACACAGGCACTACTCTGGTTTAAATCCTACCTAGAAAACCGTCATCAAGCAGTCCTCTGGGACAATATGCTGTCAACTCCCCTCCCCGTAAACCTAGGAGTACCTCAAGGTTCCATACTAGGCCCTCTTCTCTTCTCAATATTTATCAATGACCTAAACACTACAATTTCTCAAGCTACCTGCATTCAGTATGCTGACGACTCTACTTTAATCTGCTCCGCCAATTCCCCAACCACACTCCACATCCTTACCCAGTCTGTATTTAACACCGTTGAAAATTGGTTCATGCAACACTGCCTCCTCCTAAATGCAAAAAAAACAAAATTATTACTCTTTACTCCCACTCGTAAATCACCGCAATTTCACTTCACTATAACCTCAAACAATGGAACCACCATAAACCCTGATACCACAACCCATCTCTTGGGCATAACTATTGATAACAACCTAAGTTATGACGACCACATTAACTATACTGTAAAATCTGTTAACAAAAAACTAGGTTCACTGTATAGAATCAAACCCTTCCTTACAACTATAGCCAGAACCACAATAGCCCAAACTCATCTGATCTCTACCCTACTGTATGCTTCTGCTATTTACACTAACCTTTCCAAAAGCAACCTTAACAAACTTGCCAATAGCTACAACAACATAGCCAGATTTGCTACTGGCAACCCTTTTAGAACACACCACTGTCTCAACCTTAAACAACTGGGATGGCTAGAACTGCAACACCAACTACTCTATCATCAACTTACTATAACCCAAAAGATACTCTTCCACCCTAATAATATCCCAATCCTCACTAATCTTACTACCTCTTACAAAAATCTTACCACTCTTCACTCAGCTGATAAACTTCTAGTTTCCACTATTAAATCTAAAAACAAAGCTGGAGACTCTCTTTTTACTAATACATTTGGAAAGGCCTGGAACCGCCTGCCAAGTGAGCTTTCTACCATCTCTTCCACATATCTTTTTAAAAAACACCTCAAACAGCATTTTAAAACTCACTGGCTCTGCCCCTGCTCCAACCCCGACTGATCTCCCCACCTTAAACATTCCTGCTAATCCCTTTTTATGGTACCTCCAGGGTACTATATTGCCACCCTTTCCATGGGCTTTCTCGCTGTACTATGATTTACTAAAAAAAAAAAAAAAATTATTAATTACTTTTAAATTTGCTTAACATTCATTTGCAATGATCTTAATAATGTTTTACCTGTATATGCCTATAGCTTGATATTGCTTTGTTTTCTATAATTGTATAATTAATGCCCTTCTTGGAGCTTTGTTTTCTATAATTGTATAATTAATGCCCTTCTTGGAGCTTTTCTCCCCGGGCCTCTACTGAAAATGGACATGTATCCAGTTAGACTAGCCCGGTCAACAAAATGTAAATAAATAAATAAAATTAAATGCAATGTGATTTGTGTTTTAGTATACTAGAAATGGAAATATAATCATTAATTCCAGGTGAATTGGAAGCATCCAGTCTCAGTTGCCACAAACATTCAAACAAAGATTTTTAGATTTTTATTTTTTGTGATCGATAGAATTCCCAACAACACTAAAGGAGGCAATGATAAGAACTTATTTAAAGCAAAAGAAAGTTTGTAATTAATGATTATATTTCCATTACATTGTTTATTACACAAGTTTTAATGTTTACATATAGTTTTTTAGGTTATTTATTTTTATATATTGGATGGTTTAGAAATACATATTTATATTTATATTTAGTTAAACAAAAACTATTTATTGATGATGTTCAACATAATTCACTATAGTTGTTTCCATTATATTGTATGAGCTTTTTTGTATGCTAAGTTTGTTATCTGTAATTACCATATATGAGTGACTAAAGTTGTTCATTGGTTTTAACTTTAGGGCGTTGTGACTTTAGTATATTTAAGGAGGAATTTTCTAACCAAATTATACTCTGATGATGCCCAGAATGGTTATGGGTGAAAGCGCTTAGTATTTTTGTACATTTGTTTTTTCCACTACTTTTAATAAATGGGACCTCACACGCAACTGGTCTGCTTTTTTGTTTTACTAGTTGCTGTGTTCATTGTGTTAGTGATCCAGTATCTCTCTCTGCTTGGGATGACATGATTGACAGAACTCAATAGCCCGGAATCACGAAGCTCTGTATTGGAACTTCTCCAAAGCTAACTTTGGGCTCCTAAAAACAGAGGTGGCTAACTTCACGGTACCCATGCAAATGGAGAATAGTTGCATGACCACTGAATCATACACCAATGCACTGTACAAACACGTACACAAATGAGTGGATCTTGCCATACTCAGTAGAACCAAGATGTTCTCCTCAAAAAAAAAAGGAAGCCAATCTGGTGGTCCCTAGCCATAAACAAACTCTACAACAGAAGGAGGAAACGGATGTGGTATAAGGTGAAGTTCCAAGACTGGAAAACACCCTTATCAGCCTCAACAAAAGGTTGAGATCCCTCATCAAATCCTCTAAAGCCAGCTATGAAAACAGAATTGCAGCAGATAGTAAAGACAACCACAAGGCCTTCTATAGTTAAGTAAAGAATCTCCGCAGCAATACCCAGATTTGCTGTGAGCTATTGCACAATTGTACCTCCTATACCAAGCCAACAGATATTGCCACTATACTGGATGACAGATTCAGTGCCAACTTTACCCCTCTCCTCCCCAAAGGACCAATTACAATACAAGTGGATTGCCAGTTATCCTGTATTACTACTGCACATGTTAAATCAGCACTGTCCAAGACCAAGAATACCGCTTCTATGGGACCTGACAATATCCCCGGCTGTGCTCTACATGAACTACAGAGTGAACTGGTACCTCACCTGTGTGCCCTGTTCAATCACAGCCTCAACTCAGGCTTTGTCCCATCCAAATGGCCCACTGTTACAGTCATCCCTCTCCACAAAGAAGGAGTGACTACAGACCCCAGGAACTATCCCCCCATTAGCCTGATGAGTCTGATATGCGAAGCTATGGAACGCATCGTCATGGACCTAATAAACAAGGATATAGGGAATCTCCATACTCTGGATCCTACACAGTTTGGTTGTGTGAAGGTTAGATCATGCCTGCTCCAATTGATTGACTTCTTTGAGTCAGTCACCAGAGCTGTGGATGAAGGCAAGGTGGTTAAAACAGCCTACCTTGATCTGGCCAAAGCCTTTGATACCATTACCCACTCAGAAATCATAGAAAACTCAATAAGCTAGGCATCAAACCCTATATCACTAGGTGGGTTCAAACTGGCTCACAGATAGAACACACAGTGTGAAAGCAGCTGACTCCAAGTCAGACATCTGACCAGTCATAAGTGGAGTTCCACAGGGTTTGATCCTGGATCCTCTTCTGTTTGGTATCTACTTTTCTGAAGTCCAGGCCAAAATGAAGGGACTGTGGCTGAGAAAGTTCACAGATGATTGGAGCTATTATTAACTCCCAAAGTGATGTTGACATCCTACAGAAAGGCCTCAATGAGACCAACAACAGGTGTCAAAACCATGGCCTTAAGCTCAATGCCAAAAAATGTGTCGTCGTCCCCTTAGGTAAAAACCAGGTTTCCTTGAATTACCACATTGATAGTAGTCCACTGAAAACAGAAGGTGTTGCAAGAGATCTTGGAACACAGATTAACAGCAACTTCTCTTTTGACCACCACTTTAACACTGTGGTCAGAAAGTCCTTCTATGTGGCACATCTCATTACTAAGGATTTTGCATCCAGGAAGAAAGAGGTCATTGTCTCCAACTACTCTTCCCTCATTAGGCCAATCATCGAGTACAATGCCCCATTTGGCATGTACCTCACTAGACACCTGCAACAACTGGAGAGGATGCAAAAGTACCTCACAAAGAGGATCCCAGGCCTTAAACACTTGTCCTATATGGACAGACTCAAAAAACTCCAATGATTCTCTATCTCATATCGCCTACTTAGAGGCGATCTCTTCTTGACTTACAAAGCCATGTGTGACCCAGCTCTGTTAGAAATGCTACAGCTAAAGAAATCCCAATCCCTCCACACCACACACTCCAGACACCTCAACCTCAGTACCACAATCAACAAAACATGCTGTAGGGACAGGTTCATAACCCAGAGACTGCTCATGCTATGGAATAGACTTCCCATACATGTCAAGCAGAGCACTTCACTGGCACTCCATGAGAAATATTGATGTGTGGATGGGAAATAGAAAATTCACCATGGGGATCACTCCAGTGGCTCTACTCTACAGAGGCTAGGAACTACGGTCGGGTGGCATGATGCCAGGGTAATCCTACAGGCTAGACTTGTAAAGGCTCCAGGGCCATTAGCCTAGTACACACCGATGAACACACACACACACACATATATATATATATATCTATATCTATATATATATATATATATATATATATATATTATGGAGATATATATATATATATATATATATATATATATATATATATATATATATACCACCCACACCCCCCTATTAAGGAAACCACCAAAAAGAACTTCTCCAAAGACAACTTCATGCTTCTTAAGAGAGAAGTGGCTAGATTCATGACACCCATGGAGACGGAAAATAGACGTATGACTGCTGAATAATACACTAATGCACTGTATGAATGCATACACAAGTGCATAGATTGTGCCATCCCAAATAGAACCAAGATGCTCTCCTCCCAATAAAAGAAGCCAATCTGGTGGTGCCCTGCCATAAAGAAACTGTACAACAGAAAGAAGAAACTGTTGCAAAAAAGGAGTAAACTCCCATGACTGTAAGAACTCCCTTATCAGCCTCAGTAAGAAGTTGAGATCCCTCATAAAATCCACCAAAGCTAGTTACAAAATCAAAATTGCAACTGATTCTAAAGGCAGTCACAAAGCATTCTATAGCTATGTCAAGATCTCAGTCTGCTCTGAGTTATAGCACAATGGCAGTAAATATACAGAACCAACTGATATTGCCAGCATCCAGGCAGATAGGTTCAGTGCTAACTTTACCCCCCTCTCACCCACTAAAGGGCCCATCTCTATGCTGGATGAATGTAAAGCCCCTGTAATCATGCCCCACAGGTAAAAATCACACTCTCCAAAGCCAAGAATACAGCATCAATGGGACCAGACAACATCCCAGGCTGTGTTCAGCACAAACTACAGAATGAACTGGCACCCACCTAAGTACCATGTTCAGACATAGCCTCACTTCAGGCTTTGTGCATACTGAATGGCACACGACAGTTATCCCACTCCACAAGGGGAGAGCCACCACAGACACTGGGAACCACTGCCCCATCAACCTGAGAAGCCTGATCTGCAAGGCCATGGAGCGTATAATCATGGAACTTATAAACAATGACAAAGGTAACCTTTAAACTGTGGACCCACCCAGTTTGGGTTTGTGAAAGGTACATCATGTCACCTAAACCTGACTGAATTCTTTGAAGCAGTCACCAGAGCCAAGGACAAGGCCAAAGTGGTTCACACAGCCTACCGTGTCCTTGCCAAGGCTTTCAACAGCGTCCCACAGTCTGGAATTACAGATAAACTCACTAAACTAAGCATAAATAGCTATGTCACGAGATGGGTTGCCACCTGGGTTACAGACAGAACCCATACTGTGAAAGTAGCAGACTCCAAATCTGATTCCAGACCAGTGACAAGTGGAGTACAATAGGGTTCAGTCCTTGGTCCTCTCCTGTTTGGCATCTACTTCTCTGAAGTTCAGGCTAACACAGCGGGTCTATAGCTAACAAAGTTTGCAGATGACTGCAAACTGGGAGCCATTACTAAATCCTGTAAAGATGTGGACAGTCTACAAATGGGCCTCTCTGAGGCAGATGCCTGGTGTCAAAGCCATGGCCTCATACTCAACACCAAGTAATACATTGTCATCCCCTTTGGATAAAACTCTATGCCTATGAACTACCACCTAGTTGCTAGTACATTTAACACTGAAAGTGTAGGTACACATGTGGATAGTAGTCTCTCCTTTGATAATCACATTGCCAGAGTACCTACCTCACTTAATGTGTCTTATTCCACAACATCACTGGGATGATAGCAGGAACGTCAGCACTAAATGCTGATATACCATACCTATCATCCTTCTACTGCATGACAACTGGACAAAGCCTGTCATATAAGTGAAGAACAGAGGTCCAAACACAGGTCCATATTTGAAATATTACTGTTATACACTGAGAAGGTTGTTGGTGTTACAGAGTTGGTTGCAACATCTCTATTCTGAGGAATACAAAGTCAGAAGCATAAATGGATGTTGCCATTTACTAGCAGCAATGACAAGAGTATGCCACTGATTTGCCAAGGACAACACCCGCCTGGGCAACACACTAAACCTAACAGGCAAACCTCTGGCCATTATGTGGATAGACCTACAGTTCAGAGCTATGCAGACACATAACTTTGTCAGACATCCATGCAAAAGTAGCATGTACACATATGCTGGGAGTACAATGGTGTAAAACTGTAAACCATGGCCACATTTGTCACTCAAACACACACAGTCAGAATACTGATCTCACACATCACAAATATACACACTTGGCATGACTGAGATTAGAACCACTACCTATCTATGTCTTGCTATTAAAGTGCTCTGCATTTATTGCACACACCATGGAGAAAATAGGGTGATGTGTGCTCCACAGTTCCTCTAAGGTGAACAACATCCACTGGCCTTGCACAGTATGGCAATGGGAGATGTCCTGGCTGATAATGGCCAGAAAATACTATCAGCTACAGAAATATACAGAATAACCAACACAGATACAGCCATACACACATTTGCCACACCTGCGGTTGGCAGCCCTGCCTATCTTGTCATTCAGTCCATACTGTTACAGAATTTTGGCACACAGCACATGCCTTATTGGGCTGAAGAGTGTCATCAGTTACCTGTATGGTCAATGGTGACAGTGGTTCTCATACAGTGCACCTTGGGACATGTACTGGGGGTACCATGGTATACAAATATTACATCCAGCACCCATACTGGATATAGTACTCACTCATACCCATGATAATGCTATGACAAACCCACAATCACACATTTACCAGGAATGAGTTTCAGACCTTTGCCTGCCTATCTGATTATTGCTGTTATACTGATATGCATTTATCGCAGGTACCACAGAGCTACTAGGGTGAAGACTGCTTCATGGCTCTCCTAAGGTGAGCAACATCACCATTCCTTGTAATGTATGGCAATGTGCAGTGTATTTGGGGAATGGGGCTTCAGAATGTATCCTACAAATATGCACACTCACACACACAAACACACACACACACACACACACACACACACACACACACACACACACACACACACACACACACACACACATACTCACATATGCCAGGACTCAGAGGGTAAACCACACCTGTCTACTCATTGGTAGAACAGTGTTATGCTGGTACTGCAAGCTCAAGGTCGACCATAGGGTGAAGGCTGTCAGAAGGTACCTTTACAGTGCAGTACAGCAGCAGCCCTTTCAAAGTATAGCAATGGGGAGTGTAGTGGGTGAGAAGGTCCTCGAAGTATTTTTAACTACAAGTTTACAAACTCACAAACACTGTTATACTCAGTAATGCACACAGACACATTTGTCAGTACTGAGGTCCATTGGTGCAGGTGTCCCTGGGTGTGTACCAGTCTAATATCCATGGAGGTATGAGAAGAGTAGGGCATGTGAGTACACTGGTATCATGGCACCTGACATTTGTCAGAAGGCCATCTATCAACTACTGCCACTTGAGTGATCCCCAGATTGACAGTTATATTCACCATCCACTCACCTAAATTTCTCTTAAAGAGAGCCAGTGAGGTGCTTTGATTGGTATGTATGTAACATATATCATATGACATGGCCAGTGTCTGGATTATGGACCTGTCCCCGAGCATGTTCTGTTGAATGTGGCAATGTGGTTGAGGTATCCATGGCATGTGGTGCATACAGACTGTGATTTCCTAGCTGTGGCATTTGTAACACAGCTGGGCAGACATGGCATTGTCACTCAAGCAGAGATCACCTGAAAGTAGCCAAGATGTGACCGGGAACACTTGGAGGTTTTGGCCTCTTTCCATATCAGGCAGTTGTTTCGTGCTGAGGGTCATACATGTCAGGTACACTTGCAGTCTACCCAGTTGTTGAAGGTGTCTACTGAGTTACATGGCAAATGGGCCATTGGATCTGCTGATTGCCCTAATGAGCGGGGAGTAGAAGGAGACATTGACCTCTTCAATCCTGGATGACACACCCTTAGTTATGCAATGTGACACATGGAAGGACTTTCTGTCCACAGTGACAGTGTGGTGGTCAGAAGAGAGGTTGCTGTCAAGCTGTGTTTACAGACCTTCTATTAGGACATCTGTCTCCATTGGACTACCATTGATGTGGTCATTTGTGGACAACACATTGTTTAACAGGAGTTTGTGATACATTTCTTGACATTGAGACTAAGGCCAGTGTTCTGTCAACAGTTGGAGGTGGCAGTGGCGACTCTATGCAGGATGTTAAAATAATCTGGGGATGTAAACAGAGCCCCCAATTATCAACTGTCTGCAAACATTGCTAACCACAGTTCATTCCTGTTAGGCTGGATATCAGAGCCACAGACAACACAAAAGACTGGATGAAGGACAAGAACCCGTGGTACTCCACTCATGACTGTTTGGCAGTCTGACATGGAGTCCACTGCTTTCACACTGTGAGTTTCATCTGTGAGCCAGTTTGCAGACCACGTAGTGACATAGGGATTAATGAATAGAGGAGTGTGTTTGCCTATGATTGCTTAATGTGGAATTGTATCACAGGACTTCAAGGGCCAAATATCTTGTTCTGGACTTCATATTGTTCTATAGTAATATCACATGACAAACAGATTATAGGACTGAAGAGTGTCCACAACTACCACAAAAGTGGGCCCTGCACAGTGGACATACCCCCAAAGGGATATGGATCACAATGTTAATGGCACAACCACAGACAGGCACACACATTCAACAGGAACAAGATTCAAATCCCTACCTAGCTAGTTTACTGCTCTATAGTATTACACATTTATCAGATGCACTACAACACTTACATAGTTGGGAGTTGTCCAAAGGTATCTTTAAAGATGAGTGACATCAGCAGCAGTGATAAAGGGGGGGAAGGGAAGTGTAGCAAGTGCCAATGGCCTCAAAATCATGTTTCTACAACTAAAATCCCTCAAACAAACATGTTTATAGTTGCCACAGTTGAGATTAGAGCTCCTACCTAACTGTACTATAGTATCACACATTTATTAGATGTGATACAAAGTTTACATATTTGAGAGCTGTCCAAAGTTATCTTTACAGGTGAGTGACATCAGCAGCAATTCTAAAGGAGGGCAATGTGAAATGGAGTGAGTGGGAATGGCCTCAAAATCATTCACCTACAAACACACACACAAACAGACACACCTTTCCATTTGACAGGACTGTGATTAGGATTGCTTCATAAATAGTTATTGGTACACTACTGTTAGAAAGTTATCACAAGCATAACAGAGTATATAGGGCTGAGGGCTAACAAAAGGAATCTGTACAGTGACTGACTGCATCACATGTTCTGATACTGGGTAATGGGATGTGTACCGGGTGGGGATGGAGTAAAACAGTAATTCCTTCACACACTTGCCAGGACTGAGATTCAAAACCCAACCTATCTACTTATTTGCTTTAGAAAGTTATGCATTTATCACACACACTACTGAGGCTTGTCCAAAGGTACATCTAAGGTGATGTACATCAGTAGATAGTGTAGAGTGGAACTATGGGATGTGTACTGGGTGGGAAAGGCTTCATAATGGTACTGCCTCTCTCACTGTCTGTGTCTCTCTTCTCTATGTATATGTGTGTGTATTTTTGAATTATTGTAGTATGTTGGCCTTAGATATGTGTGTGTATCACACAAAACGGATGGAGATTTACCACATATCTGCCCCCTACAGTTGGTTGTGGGTGTTCCTGTCCAATGTGTGTGTGTGTGTGTGTGTGTGTGTGTGTGTGTGTGTGTGTGTGTGTGTGTGTGTGTGTGTGTGTGTGTGTGTGTGTGTGTATGTGTGTGTGAAGACCAAACAGTTTGCAATTTGGTGTGTGTGCATGGACATCTGCAGATAACAGATATCTATGTTCCACTGTGGTGTCAGACATGGGCTTTATTTCTCTAAGTGTAGGAGCATGCCCAGTATGACCTTCTATATTGCTTATGGGAATCCATTCCAGGGAGAGTTGTACTCCTGTCCCGGGTTTTTTGTGCTACAGCTACACTTAGCAAGCTATTTTTGCAAGATATCTGTAGATAGGCTGCCAACATGGAGACACAATTGGTCCAAACACAGGGGATACATGTAACTAAGTTTCCTATTACTGTCTGTGTTGCTTGTGTAACATGTTCTATTTTAGCATAGATTTTTGGACATATGTATTTTTTTACAGTGTAATGTATTGTGTCATCAACTACTGACAGATGTCATTGTTTGCTCACAGTTGTTTACCAGGGAAATACAAGAGCAATGCAGCAGAGACCAATGTCATGAGGCAAAAACTAGACACTGTGGCACAATCCTGCCATTGTGGAGGGGTGGCTACAGACAATTGAGTGAGAGGTCTGTGTAAATGGTCCAGAAACTTGGTGCCATACTAGCTGGGGATCCCATTCTTGTGCATTGCTCAACTTAACTGAATGGCCATATCCTGCTGTGGGCATACCTCTCAGCTGTACAGATTTGTCCAGGTTATCTAAAGGTAGGACTCATATATCTGGTCAATTTCCCTTCACATTGTGGTTTACAGGCAGGTTTGTGGTTATGTATTCATGGGTTTGCAGTCAGGGGGAAGTATGATCAGACTTCACACACTCCATGATATCCATGCTTTTATGTCCCGCCCCTCTGTAATTCTATCCTATTCCCAACAGTATGGGAGCAATATCTCAGAAGTATTTCTATAGTTTGACCTTTATCACAGCAGTATTTATGTCTTGGTCCACAATTCTTGCACTAGGACATGGAGAGGCATGCTACTGGCATTTGTCAGCATGGCCTTGCATTTGTTTTCTGCTTAATGTGTTACATTGTTAGTTAGGACCCTATAACATTCCATATGATGGCACTATTGGTGAGCCATGGGCATTTGCCAGAGGCCTGTAGGCCACATGAGAGTGATGCAGGCCACTGCATTTTGTCACTCATATGTTACTAGGCTGCAAGCCAGTGGATTCCCCTGGGGTGACATGGGTAAGTGGGTGAGATGTTCCTGGCAATCCTTCTAGTTCATTGTGATGCATCAGTATGGATGTGTGCAGGGGGCTGCTTATGGCTAGAGACACACCTGCATGGGACACCATTTCAGCATGCTGCATCCTGTGTGTATTCCATAAAAAAGTGTGCTGATTCTGTAATCATTCCCAACAGCAAGGATATGACTGATGAAATACCTGTGGCTGTTGGGGGTGGGGTGGGGTGGACTGAGTGCATGTGTGATATGGAAGCTTATGGCACCTGACTCAGATATGACTGAGACTTTCTCCTGCCTTGTATGTGGACATCAGCAGTGTGTCATTACATTATAACTGTGGCTTTTGGGGGCTGCCAGTGATTGGGCAGACAACCAGTATTCTACATTAGACGGACAACTAACATGATGCTAATCTCTATATTTAATTCCAAAGGTGTGTGCAGTTCAAAGTTACTTTCTAGGTACTGCATAGAGTACTTCCAGCTGTGTACTGTTTCTATGTAAGGACCCTTGTTCATAGCCTCTCCAGATTTCTTACAGTGACACATATTGACATCTGGACAGTGAGTGTGTACAGCTAGTAGCATAGGTGTAGCTGAGAATCAGATTGGTTGGCACTGTAGTTGTTAGAACATGGCCCTGTCAACCACAGCACTGTACCTAGGCCACTGAGACACAACATCCAGGCCTACATGCTGTCCACTTCCAGACAATATTAAATACTCACAAAAGATTGCCACATTGACCCCTGCCCATAGTGGAGATACACCAATTATCATGCTGATTGGGACAGCTCAGTCAATCTGTGATCCACTGATATTACTCTGCAAACTTACATGTTACTGCAATTTATACATGGGGTTGGGGGGCATACCTGACAATTTTACACATTTGCACTGACTGCACTGGTATTTCAGTTACACTCTATTTGCTTCCATTTAGTATTGTATTGTGCCCTATCTTGTAGAATGGAGACATATCAGTAAAGTACACAAGTTAAATTGTAATGGCATATATTTCAGTTTCAGACTTCTTACTCTTCAGAACTATACTGCAACTGCCAGACCTGTTGTAGTATGTCTGTGTAGGTCTGTAAGGGGGCTGTTCACCATTGCCAGCATTTGTGGAGCTTTGCTCGACCTTTCTTTCCAGTCATCGACACCTGTCCTGCTGGGTGAGGCTGGGGGGTGGGTATGAGAATGCTCATTGCATCCATGTGTGTGACCTGTGGACACCCACAGTTAGTCGAGCCACCACATGTACTGCAGTGGGAGTTGTCACCTTGAGTACTACTGCCTAGTATGGGGACAACAGTATTTGTTATGGATTTCATGCTGTCCCATATAGCTGTCAGCTATCTGCTGCTATTCCACTTGGCCAACCAATTTCTTTGCATGCTTGCATCCATAGCATAGATATAACTATCAGAACATACTACTCCATTCAGTAATTGATAGTAAGGGTGACTTACTTGTGCCTGGGGCAGTATTTAGGATGGTGCTGGAGGACTGACTATGTGGGATGCACGCAGTACACTCCTTATATCATGGTAAAGTACAGGTAGTGTCATGTTTGGCATCCCTTTTACTGTATGTGTGAGTCGTAGAGAGGTATCAGTCCCTGGGTCCCTACAGTGTCAATGTGTGTGCTATGCATTACCTCTTTGCCAAGGCATAGACATACTGGGCATGCCTCTGTCTGCCTCTAGGGGCAGGCTCAGGAAGTTCCTCCTCCAAGTCCCTCTGTGCCTGTGGTGACCTTGGCAATGGTGGGGGGCTGTGTTCCCCTCCCTGTGTTATTCCTGCTGCAGCTGTTTCCACAGAATCATATTGTGTAGCATGGCACATACTATGAACATTTGTCCACATGTAGCTGTAGAGTAATGCAAGGCTCCACTGGATATGTCAAGGCAGCGGAACCGTGACTTGAGCATCCCAAACACACACTCTATAATGATTCTGGCTTGTGCATGTGCCTCATTATGCCATTCTTGTTTGGAGGTGTATGCATTACTCATAGGTGTCATCAGCCACAGCTCCAGTGCATAGCCAGTATCCCCCACTAGATGACCAATTGGGATGCCCCCCTGGCAAAGCACTGATATAGCTGTGAGGAATGCCAAATGTGGGAGTCATGATAGCTTCCAGTGGAAGAGACACGTATTGCTGGTCAATTCCTCACAGGTGTTGGGGAAGTAGATGTGTTCACAGACATGTGGTAGCATGGCATCCAGGAAATACCTGTAGCTAGTATTCTTAAGGCTACACATACCTTAGTATCCACTGGGATGGGTTCCCCTCTGTTTGTTCTGGATGTGAGGCAAGGCCGACACAGCTCCACAATTTGCTGAAGTATGTCCCTGTCCACCCTGTAACAGTCTACAATCTCCAGGTCATGTAGCCCCTGGTAGGTTACCCTGGGTCTGTACACTCTTTTTTTTTATACATGTTTTTAATTTGTGCAAACGTATTGTGGAGCTTTTCTCCCCAGGCCTCCGCTAAAAATGGGCCTGTGTCCCATCTGATTTTTCCCAGTAAACAAATGTAAAATAAAGATAACTACATAAATAAAAATAAATTCTCCTCCTCCTCACTCTGTCAGCATTTTCCTCCTCAACACCCCCCCCCCACCTGTTGCACATACTGCTAAATCAAAGCCACAGCAGTCCCTAACATGTTTTGTTACTTTTGTGAGTTTAACATTTCCACACTTGTATATACCAGTGGTGTACTGTTTGCGAGAAAAAACAGTCTGTAAAGTTTTTGCATAGTCTATAGTGGTGTGCTGGGCTGCTGTCTGTGTAATAGTTTGATTCTGATACATTCCACCTGCCAGCTATGCTAGTTCTCCTGGATTGTCTTCCTACTGCTGTTTCCCCTACATCCAGTCTGAACGGTGTTTGCATAGTTTATAGTAGTGTGCTGGGCTGCTGCCTGTGTAATTGGTTGATTCTGATACATTCCACCTGCCAGCTATGCTAGTTCTCCTGGATTGCCTTCCTACTGCTGTTTCCCCTACATCCAGTCTGAAAGGTGTTTGCATAGTTTATAGTAGTGTGCTGGGCTGCTGCCTGTGTAATTGGTTGATTCTGATACATTCCATCTGCCAGCTATACTAGTTGTCCTTGACTGCCTCTCTACTGCTTATTCCCTTTCCCATTTCCTCCCTGTTTAAGCCCTTTGCTTTTTTTTTTTTTAACCTGGTGTGCATCTCACACACACACGTTCAGGCAATGTACACAGTACTAAGCAACTTCAGACACACCCCCTACCTTATCTGTGCTTAGCTAAGGCAAACACTGGCCTCAGGTCTCCAATGAGCTTACAGCAAGCATGACATACCCCCTTCTGAAGTCATCAGGCTCTTATCCTTACACTGCTCTGGGCCTGCACCTACACTGTTAGGTGCAGGCTGACACTTAGAAGAAATGTGTGATTCACCATTAATCCCCTCATTTACATACCCCCCAATGTAAGTCCATAGTTACTGCTCTCAGGCATATCCTTTCCCCTTGACAACCACTGCTCCCTGGTTTTGTTTACATTTTGCATGCCATAGACTATAATGGCAAAATGCAGATTTCTTTAAAATTGGGGGGGTGTCTTTATTTTCCCCACTCTCGTGTTTGTGTGCGGTTGCCCTGAGCTTAAACAGCTGAGATCGGCCAATAAATAAAAAAGTTTATTTAAAAAAAAAAATAAACATATTTTAATGCCAATGGCCGTATATTTGACAATTGGCATGTGTGTTTAACATTAATATATGCTTTCCACAAGCTGTCATGCCTCCGTTTAGTCAGATGCAGAAATATATTCAGTTACTAACTGAATACTTTTCTAAAAACACAAATGTAACAAAAACAAACTGAAATCACTTAAAATCTGGGAAAAACAAAACGAGTAGCACACCAGTAAATGAAATAATTAAAATGATTTAATCATGTAAAGTGCTTTTCGTTTGCGCTATCGGCAAACTTCTTCAACCATTTACTCCTAATACCACTCCCTTCAAGGTATAAAGATATCTACAAATAATGTATGCATAAAAAATGTATAAATATACAAAAAATAGCATTTCTGCTCTGACACTGTTCCTGCACGGAGTCCGGGCAGCTTCGTCGATCGCAAAATCACCTCATTTGCATGGTTTTTACCAACAGATGAGGTGATTTGCATCCTGCATGACTTTCCATGCAGGAACAGTGTAGGGCCGCTTGTGCACATGAAAACGACATGTACGAGGATTGCAAAGCGGCCATTTTCCATCCAGGAGCAGTTACACTGTTCCTACACAGAAAATAAATGTTGCTGAATCCGGTCGTAGATTTACCAGTTTGCATGATATATCTATTTTGAGGAATGTACCTATTTTCAAGCTTTATGTATTCCTCCTCAAGGTATTTTCAGTTTCATCACCCATCATATATGATTTTAAAATTGTTGAGTACAAAGGAAACCAGAATGCATGACCAACATACTGGTGTCACAAATTATTTAAAAAAATGATCTCCCCTTTTTCAGAAGCAAAACTAAATGATTTTGTAACATGGATTATTACAGTGTCTCTGTGTTGCTTATAATATACTTAGATTTTTGTCACTCCTGGTTTTTAACTTGTATTTCAGTGATATTCCATAATACTTCATAAAGTAGAAAGAGTTATGTGCTATTTGTTTTTCATACTGAATGCTAATTAGGTGTCTAGATTTCTGACCTGCTGTACCTACTTTTCAGGAATCTTTGTACCAATTTTCATTATCTGCAAGTTGAAAGATATGTTGTACAGTCCCTACTCACTACATGGTGTGTTACTATATTTTGTACCCATAAACCACACTACCAGTGAGTGTGCATTTTTGGGGAATGTGCATTGCACCTCTGAACATGTCTTTCTTTTTCTGACTCTCTGTGCCATGATATCTGATTGTTGTCCTTCCACCAATTCTGTGCAGATGCATGCAGCCTTTGAACAGCATTTATACCTGTGGTGAATTTGTGTGATAGTATGATCAGACAGTGAGCCGCATAAACAATTGATATATTAATTGCTCACTTACCTTGTAGTGAATTGTTGAATAATTACTCAATTTAGTGCTGATTGCTCTTCACCATAGATATTAGAAATGCATAAAAACAGTGGTCTAGGACTGAAAGAAGAGACTACCATGGCCATGACTGTTATTATTATATAAAGAATGATGGTTATGAGGTTTTGGCTTCCGTATATGTTGACAAGTAACTTGATAAACACAGTCTCACTTGATTTCAGCTCATAAATGTTTAATAGCCACCAGTAGTCCTCTCCATTGCTTTATTGAGTAAGCTCAACTGATATTGTGCCTGTATGTATTTTCAGCCTTTGCAGGTGTTTTCCCATCACAGAACAATTGTGAAGTTGATACATTTTAAGTAAGAAGTTTGGGGATGAAAATCATCGAAAAGGATCATGAGCACTTACACCTTCACAAAAATGCTTGTGTACTTTTTGACAGATATTTGGGTGCTGATGTTTGGAGTGGTATATAAAGAGTTACTCTAGACATAAACTTTAATTTTACTATTATGAAATGAATAAAAGTGTGGGGAAGTTTCCCTTAGATGCGAGCATTTCTTCTGATTTTTTTATATGACAGTAAGAAGAAGGAACTGGCTACTATATGACCTTTTACTTAGAATATAGGTAGGGAGAGATAACCCTAGACATTAGTGCTTAGTTACATGTTACAAAAGGGAAACTGGAGGCACATCTACCCTACACATTTACACAGAGTTCTGATCTCCTGGCAAACAGAAGAGAGAATAGCAAGGTGTTTGCAGTGTAAAAGCACTGAGAAAAAGGTTAAAGTTACGACTGGATGAATTGAAAAGGAGTCATCGTATGCATTTTAGCTAATATTGCTGGATTTTGCATATTTTAAATTTCATGTGCCTGAGTAGGTTGATCCCGATATGTTTTGCCATTTACTTGTGAATGAGTTCTGTATTTTCCCTTTGTCTAAATAAAACGTTACCTGTGATGTACCACAGAGCTCAACGTTGTATCCTCTTCTATTTGGCATCTATTTCTCAGACCTTCAGGCTAACACTATGATGTCTCTTATGAAATAGTTTTAGTGAGAAGACAATCTTGCTAATACTAACATTCTTTTACTGCCAGCTATAACATTACTTTAATAATGGGCAATGTTAACATCTCTTATATTACATTTTGTCCACACTTAAAGTGTCACGCTTCTCAAGGAGAAGTCTTGCCTTATCGATTTATCTGTGCGAGCATATCAGATCTGAGGTTAGGCTACTTGCAGTAATGAGAAATTGTAGGTTTGCTTTTTTTAACTTTTTCCTTTTTCCTGAGTTTGTGTGACCTCAGAGGTAACATATTTAGAACTTAAGAGAGTGGGATCAGAGTCCCTGCACCAGTGGATGGGAGGAAAGCAGCAATTCAGCAAAATTGTGTTTATTTAGTTTTGTGTGGTATCATCTGTTATGGCATTAAGTGTTTTACATTGTTGTGAGATTTTGATCTTTTAGTTATGCTGTTTTAAGTTCTGAATATGTGTCTGACATTTGATTATGCATCCAAACGAAAGAATCGTAAACACTAGCTCTTCCTGAGTAACAGAAGTATATCTCTGTGTTTGTTTGCTACTTTAGTACACTCACTCTTTTCTGCCTGATGAATAGGTTCATAGGTTGTTACTAGGTTAACCACTAGCACCTTTACAAGCCCAGCAGCACACCCCAAACCATTTGGGTACCGAGAATCATGGGCATCTATACGAGGATTTTAATATCACCCTTTCAGAAATAAGCTATGCAATTAAAATAATTAAAACAGAACTATCAGATAATTTATATTAAACTTGATAGAATAATTAAAAGCCAAAGTTTAAAGATTTATCACAATGTTTCTGATCTATCAGTGTGTGGGGGACTTCCATGGATAGTCTGATTCTTCTTTGGATGGGAATATCTTCAGTTCAAGAATTGGACCATTATATAACATCACATTCTGCTATGTTGTTTCATATATATTATAAAGACTATCTACCTACAGAAGAGTATAACAGTCCTGGGGGGCACTTGCAATATATGTGACAAGTCTACAGATCACCAAAGAGCCTGCAACCTACTTCTCAGGAACCAGCTTGGGAATGGGGCTACTGTTATGGCACTGGAGAGAGAAAGAGGAAAGGGTCATTGCTTTTTAGCTGGATATTTAATTAGTTAATGCAAATATATTAGCCAGTTTATATTAAAAGGGATACAATAATAGGAAATAAAAGTACAAGGAGTTTTCACAATATCTCTGATGGGCAGTGTGATTGTGTGTGTGTGTGTGTGTGGGGGGGGGCTTCACTACAGGTCTTGCTGATATTTCAGCTGGAACCTCTTCAGTGTGAAATTTAGATCTCTGTACTTCTTGATGCTCTGTTCTGCTGACCTGCTGTTGTATATGTTACCCAGGGATCTACCTGGAAAAGCATCCAAGAAGTCTACAGGTACCTGCAGCATCTCTGACCAGGCAAAATATCACCAAAGAGCCTGTATCTCACTTCTCAGGAACCAGCTTACCATTAATGTTACCGTTCTGTTCCTGGCAACAGAAAGAAAAAAGAGACTGATTCTTAGCTGCACAGAGCTGTGATAAGTAACAGCAGTTAGAAGCCAGGCAACAGGCAATAGGTTAGTCACTTCTATTATTCTGGCAAACATTGCTTAACTTCTTGTAATTTTTTTGCAGTGTATAGTGCATTGTTGTTTTACTATTACTGTGTGTGAAACCAAATACCAATGTTAAATTGCAATTAGAATGAAATCATCCTAGTATACAGTGTTTTGTCTTTTAGTTGACTGAGTGTATTATTTAGGGACCAATGCCACAAATTTTATAGGCCGCATGTATTATTGCCCCGTTCAATTTTACTGCTTAGTGACTGATTTGCCTTTACAGCCTGCAGCTATTGTGGTCATCACCTAGTGTGGTGCTTGTTGTTATCCTGATTTGTCCAGATGCATGTGAATCTACACATTAACTGTATAATGTTAACAGTCCTGTCCTAAGGATTTGCAATCATTCTGTGGTAAATAGAAATATATACCACCACTAGTGTACAAGCCCAGAGATTCATGGCCTTTGTTAACACAAATGCTCTGGACCAACTAATCAGAGTACACATCAAGGGAAATAATATCCTTGACCTTGCCCTCACAAATATGGGGGAATTATGTTCTATCCCTTGTGCAACATCCTCATTTATCTAGTCCAAACACAAAGCAGTCTCCAAAATAAAAATAAAACCTGAGATCTCCACTGTGTGTGGAACTTTTTAAAAATTCTCCAAGGTAACTTCCTACTACTAAGTGATAAGTTGTAAATCCACCCAAACCCAGAAAACTCTATTACTTATGAGGGAATATTCACCACTAATGTATATCATCACAGAAATAACTGCATTGAATTAGCTGTACCCAGTAGAAACAAGTGCATGTCAAACCGTAAAAGCAAACCTCCCTGGTGGATTTACAATATCAATGAGCTTTATAACAAAAGGAAGAAAATTGTAGCTAAAAATGAGAAGCGTAACACAAAGTGTGTTACAAATCCTATCATTAAATCAAACAAGAAACCCAGAAGTCAAATTAAAATCACAAAGGCCAAATCTGAAGCACAAATATACACCCTGGCCAAGGACAACCACAAGGCCTTATTCAGTTATGTCTGTAATTTCAAATGTGCTGTACAGAATTGCACTGAGCTGATTGTGAACAACACGACCTATACTGAAGCCAAAGATATAATAAACCTGCTGCAAGATAAATTCAGAGCTCCAACTTTACCCCCTTTCACTCCTGACTATCTCATAAGAAATGTCAGAAACCAATAAGACCCCAGCTTTCACACATTAAGAAGTTCAGAAATCTTTCCCAAAAGCCAAATATATTATATCTGTGTCATGGCAATATCCCTGGATGTATTGTAAGCATGAAGCGTGACTTATTCATGCCCCTAACAGCACTGTTACCTCCTTAACAGGCTTTGTACCAAGAGAATGGAGGGCAGCAACATTTATAGTCCTACACAAGGTAGGGCCCTCCACTGACCCAGGTAACTACTGACCTTAAGTCTGACCAGCCTGATATGTAAAGCCAAGGAAAGACGTATAATGTAATTAATCAGTAAGGACATAGTGACATAGGAAACCTCTAAACACTGGACACATCCCAGTCTGGTTTTGTGAAAGACAGGTCATGCTTACTTAAAATAGCTGATTTTTTTAAAAAGTCACCAAAGTAATAGAAAAAGGCAAGACAATATACACTGCCTACCTAGTCCTGGACAAAGCTTTTAACACAATCCCCCAGTGTACAAAAGATTGTTAAATTAGTAATAATAAACCCCTGTCATTACCTACAGTATTGCCAGTTGGCTCACAAATAGGACACATTAAGTCAAGATAGTGAAAGCTACCTGCACAAAATGACTGGTCATAGTGGAGTGGACCCAACCCAGCTTGGTTTCGTCGAGGGCAGATCATGCCTACTCAACCTAGTGGACATTTTTGAGAAGGTCACCAAAGCAATAGATGAGGGCAAAATTGTTCACACTGCCTACCTTGACCCGGCCAAGGTATTTGACACAATACCTCACTCGGGCATTTTTTACAAATTCAAGAGGTTAGGTACAAACCCGTATGCCACCTGGTATAGCCAACTGGCTCACAGACAGGACCCAGGAAGTTAGAATTGGGAGTCCAGCTCTACAAAGAGTCCAGTCACAAGTGGAGTCTCTCAGGGATCAATCATTGGACCGCTCTTTTTTGGCATTTACTTCTCAGAAGTCAAGGCTAATGTCAGTGGTCTCTAGCTAACTAAATTTGCAGATGATTACAAATTAGGAGCTGTCATTGAATCTCACACTGACACAAATGTTTTCCAGGAAGGGCTGACACAGATAAACAACTGGTGTCAGAGCCATGGACTAAAACTAAATGCCAGGAAATGCATAACAATATCATTTGGGAAGTCATCCATTCCTGCTAACTATCATATTGACAACACACCCCTTAGAACTGACCCAGTAGTCCGCGACTTAGAAACACACATAGATAGTAATCTAGCCTTTGACCATCATTTGTCTACAGTGGTGAGGAAATCATTCTATATTGCACAACTTATAAACAAAGGTATGGCATCTAAGTCCAAGAAAGTCATTGTTCCATTGTATTCAGCATTTATTAGAGCTATCATTAAGTACAATGCAGTTTTTGGTACGTACTTAACCAGGCATATCCAACAATTGGAACATCCACAGAGGTTTCTCACTAAAAGAATACAGGGCATAAGTAAAATGTCCTATGCAGACTGCCTCAAGGCCCTATCTCTATATTCTCTTTCCTACAGACTTTTGAGGAGTGATCTGTACCTGGAATACAGGGTATTGTCAGACCCCACTCTAACTGACCTCCTGCATATGCACAAAACAAACACCACCAGACTTACCCATTCTAAAGACTTACACCTTGCCTGTGATATAAATAGGTCCTGCTGGAGAGAGAGGTATGTATCCCAGAGACTACCATGTCTATGGAACAGACTACCATGTCTATGGAACAGACTCCCCATCCATGTGACGTAGAGTTCCTCCCTAACCCAATTCAAGTGAAACTTGGAAAATTGGATGGGAAACTGGAAATTCATCCCTGCTTTGGCACCTATGTCTCTAATGGTGACAGGTAACCTGTAAATGGTTCATCTCCCAAACACCTGCTTATACTTATCAAGGGTATCAGAACTTGTCAGAGATTTGAGATGCATGGCTAGGCTTAAAAAGGCTCTTGTGGTCATTAGCATTGTAAACACCTATGAACCTATGAGTCCCACAGAGCTTTGTGCTGGGACCACACCTGTCTGGCATTTACTTCTCAGAAGTCATAGAAATGTCAAGGATCTTTGGCTGTCCACCTTTGTTGATGACTTCAACCTGGAAGCAATCGCTGAATCCCCAAAAGATTCAGCCATCCTCCAGGAGGACTTGTCCCAAACAAATAAATGTCAAAAACTGCATTATCATATCCTTTGTGAATCCAACTTCCCAGGGAAACTATTATATTGACAGTATACCCATAAATGTGGATCATATAGTTAGAAATTTGGGAACATACACAGACAGTGACTCAGCATTTGATCAACATGTTTCTACTGCTGTGAGAACTCCCTCTGCATTGCTCTGCAAGGGGTAGCATCTCAGTCAAGGTTGCCAGATTTCGTATCGGCAAGGTAGGGACGAAAAAAAAAAGTGAAGAGCAAAAAATAAAAAATAAAAAAAAAAATAAAAATAAAAAAGTCTTTAATGCTGAACACAGTTCCACATTAAAGATCTGCACTAAATAGATCTGCAGTAAACACAGAGCTTCTCGTGTGTTTAATGCGGAACATTGCAGTTCCACATTCAACAGAAGTAGCTCCATGTTTGCGATTTTGATTAGCTCAGATGCGGCATACGGTCCAAACAAAAATCGCTAAACACGGAGCTACTTCTGTTTAATGCGGAACACAAGAAGCTCCGTGTTTAGCGATTTTTGATTGGCCCGTATGCCAGGTATACAGACCAATCAAAAAAACAAACAAAAAAAAAAAAAAAAAAAAAAAACAAAACGGAGGCTGGCCGGGATTTAAACCGGCAGGGCGGGACTTGGGATCAGGCTGCTGATCTCGGGACAGTCCCGCCCAAATAGGGACGTCTGGCAACCCTGATCTCAGTCCAAAGTTGTCATTATCTCACTGTAAACATACCTTATTTTCCCTATTATTGAGTATAATTTCCATTTTGGTATGTACCTGTCTAGATATATGCAACAACTAGAATGCCCACAGAGGTTCCTCACGAAGAGAATACAAGGCCTAAATAACATGACCTACAAGGGCTGCCTCAAAGTCCTATTACTATACTCTGTCTCTTATAAACTATTGAGGTGATCGGTGCCTTGCCTTTACAGCATCCTCCATCGCAGTACTAATTGACCTAGTGCACATCTGTAAGTCAGATGGTATCAGAAATAACTGCTCCAAAGACCTCAACCTCTTCTCCAACATAAAAAGAATGTTTAGGAAAGAAAGGTATATATCTCATAGGATACCACTGCATAAAACAAAGCTAATTTCTATCAAATGAAACTTGGATCAGTCAATGGGAATAAAGACATTTACACCAGAACTGCCCTCTGTGCTAATAATGGAAAATGGGGTCCCCTTTCAGTACTTAGCTCTATGACCTAAGAAACGTTAATTCACAATTGGGAAGTACAGGAAAATCAGTCATGGTAAGGGTAGTTTGAACACCTAATAGGATATCATGGCTAGGCTTAAAATTGCCCTTAGGGACAGTTAGCCTACTATTCACCTAGTAACCTACTGTGTTCAGCACTAAGCATCTCTGACCATAAAATTTAGCCCTACTGTATTAGTAGTTCTAGTGCTTAATTCATTCTGTGGAACTGCTCTGCAGCGTGGATGCAAGTAACCTGTACTGTACTTGGAGCAAGTGACCTGATTAGCAATCGGCATTGTAACTCTACAAAGTAATTGTGTGAAATTATCAGCACTTGGTATCATGTTGCCTGATTCCATCCTTTCACTAAGAACTCTGTTAGCTGCCACATAACATAACCTTGTCGTAGCACCCGAAAAAATCACCTGTAAACCTTTATGGTCTGCTGTAGCAGTTTCACATCACATGCTGAGTACGATGACCAGGTCTAGCCCTCATTCCTCCGGAAAAATGGCTCAGCAGTCCACTTTCAGCCCATCCATGATTAGCCTGATCACATTAAGTGTTGTAAGGCAGTATAGCAATTGCTTTATGCTTAACAACAGTTTACTGCTTTTACAAATTGACAGTACAGCCTGCTAAAGATGTAGAGGATTATGAGCAGATCACTGATCATAGCCTGCTCATTATTTTGTGTTCGAGTCATGGATGACTAGAAATTCACCTCAAGCTGTTGCTCAAGAGCTGTATTGTGGCATTCATGTTGAGAACACATAAAAAGTTTATGAGTGGCAACTCAATCATAATTCATTGCATTGCATGGAGCTTTATCAGCATCATGTACTTCTAGTTATGGAAAAGAAAAAAAAAATGTTGCAAAGTGTTTTGCTGTCTTCTAAAGCCATAAAGCAGTTAGAGAGCTCTGTCAGAAAGACTGTGCAACAGTTTCTTATGTTTATACTCACCTTGCCATATCTCTTAAATGTCTAGATTTTTGCCTCATATATTTGGTCAGTTCCTCATAAAACATCTTGTATTTGGACAAACCACTGGGTATTGAAGTCAACAAATAATGATAGACATTTGAGCTTCAAACTTCATATCCTTCAGAAAATGCAAGCAAATGTACATCCTGTTATTCTAGGAACTTTCTAAGTTTATAAGAGGAAGAGACACCTTACTGGTATGGACAGCAGGCAGAACAAATCTGTTTTTTTCTGCCACTGTATTTTGCTGACAATTACTATCAGACTTGACTAACTAGTATGAGACCTAACCTAAACAAGGTAAGCAGGTGGTGCTTAACATTTGTTAAGATCAGGTTTGTAGTAATGCTTAATTATTTGTCCTTTTCCTAATATTGGAGTTCAATTGCCTCACTTCATGCAGTACATAAATATTTAAGAAAAGTGGAGGCAGAGCTCTTGCTGTTGTTGATAATGTTGATAATCATCATATTCCCAAACACACAAGACACCAAAAGGCCCTTAACTTAAGCTGATGTGGTAAAGAAAAAATGCCTCCTAGAATCTATACAGAAAGATTCCTGTCTCCAGCACACAAAGCAATACTTACTCTCTCTCCACTTATACTGCAAATCCACATAGCTCATCCAAGAGTCACCAGGACAACAGGTATGAGTCCCTAAGGTCCACTAAATCTAATCCTGGAAAGTAAAGGTGAATCTATTGTTAGCCATATTGAATCCATGCTACCCAGACTGGATAACAGCAGGATGATTGTAAGCTGTTCACTTTGTGTAATGTCAAAAGGGCCCAAGGTCGCTTGCTCTTGCTAATATGAATACAGCCTTAGTGGTGATCCATATAGGAATAAATGACTTGAAGTACAACACCTAGGGAGACATGAAAATTGACATGATGGAGCTGGCTATGCATGTGTTAGGAGCATGAAAGCCATTGTGTCATAGTACTGTCTTGCCTTCACCCAGAATTATCCCCAGATACTGCCACAAGATAAATTGGCTTTAACAATTCTATAAGTAGTTATTGTGATTTTATGGAGAGGAATGAGATCCTAGATATGATTTCTTGTTTTGCCATAGATGTCTTACACCTCCTGTAACAGGAGTTCCACCTATTGGCTAATACTATTGCTTTCCCCATTGTGTCTTTTACTTAGACAGAGCCCTCTAAAAATTCCACAATCGCAAACTCAGATTCAGACGTCATCATGGTACAGATTCAGACATCATCATGGTGGTACTACTAGAAAGATGCCAAGACTTTCGTCCCGCCATCAATGGAACACTTTCATCATAGTTACTACGACATTATTTTAAAGCAATGAGAGCATATCATCCATCCCAAGATTTAGCAGTTATCACTCTTTGAGGCCCTCATGTAGCTGCAGGGGAGAAACTGAACTTGTCAAAAACATGATCACTTTATGTTAGATTACTGACAGAATTCCAAGTCCAAGTATTTTTTGTTAATAGATATAGAGCCCCATAAATGTCTCCCACAGATCATGGAAATTACCTTAACTCCATTAAAGTGTTAAATATCAAAACAAATCCCTTCCTTCTATGGGAATTTCAATTACACAACTGTTCATTTGCACATGTATACCTCTAAAAGTGAATATACTCAACATTTTCTAGACCTTGTTGTTACCTGTGCACTGGAGCAAACTAGAAGCTACACACTACAGGCTCTAATACCATTGACCTAGTCTTTCTCAACCTATGTCCCTTATGTATCTCACCCCACCCCAAGTTTCTTCATCACTGATTAAATCTGACCACAAGTCACTTAGTAATTTTCTCCACTGGGGCTAGTTGTATCACCCTACCACTAAATTAAACCATCTTTAGGGACTTCTGTATGGGAAAAACTTCTTTATCTTGTAGAAGTCATAAGCAAAATTTATAAATTCCCTCAGCCAAGGAAGACAACAACTCCTTTTTCATCTATGTCAGGAAATTAAGGAACAATGTTCAAGAATGTAATTAACTCAACTAAGAGGGCTGTTGCATTCACCTTCAACTTTTACCAAAAGTAAAACAGTTGTATAAAAAAGTCAGCACCTCCTTAAATATAATGGTAAATTCATGAATAAATAGTTCTCTCTCCGTCTTTCTTTTTCCATTTATCTTTTTCTCTTGGAACAAACGTCAGTGCTAATAAAATATATAGCTGAAAAGGAAAAAAAATGCATAAAGTGGTAAGAAATTCCCATCCATCTACCTTAAGAGTGCAGCGGAACATGCCAACAAGGAGAACAGGAGCCAAATTAAAAATGTATAGATTATACGTTTATGCCATTACTGATACCAAGGAAAACAACTCCTTTTTCAATTATATCAGGCAGTTAAGGAGTGGTGTTCAAGAATGCAGTGAACTCATCCATGATTATATCACATTCCAGTCCCAAAGATAGTGCCAATATATTAGGAGACAGATTTACTGCTAACTTTACCCCGCCTCCTCACATTGTTGCCTCCACTTTTATTAAAAACCTTTTTTGAAAGTTTTGTTTTGAAATCATGTTGGAGGAAGTCTCAGAATCCTGTCAAGTTTTAAAGTTATACTTCCATGGAATTGGACAATATACGGGGCAGCATTTTCATCAGTGTTAAGAATGCAGTATCTAAGCCTTTACTTAAAATACTCAACCTCTGTGTAGCCATAGGTTTTGTGTCTGATGGCTAGAGAGCAGGTGTTTTGACTCCCCTCTATAAGGAAGAAGCATTTATAAATTCAGGCAGTGGTATCATAACATAATTCATTAATGCAGACATTGATAACTTAACTGAGCAACCATAGACAACTTAACTCATCCAGTCTCCTAATCACTTTAGTTTTGTGAAACTTAAGTCCTCTCTCCTGAATGTTGTAAGATTGTTTGAAAACTCTTCACTCAGTACTTTCCAGTTATTGTGATATGTCCAAGGATTTTGACACTATCCCCCCCCCCATGATGACATAACTGAAAAAATACATAAAATTAACATAGCTCCCTTTGTTGTCTGTTGAACTGCAAACTGGCTATTCAACAGATCCTAGGTTGTGAAAATTGTTGCTGTCTTCTGTGAAAGTAAAACTGCAATGACTTGGATACCTCTGTGTTTAGTGCTGGGTTCTCTCCTCTTTGGCCTTTATTTGAAAGACATCTTATCCAATATCCCAGAAATGTAGTTGAGTAAGCTTGCTGATGACTACACCTAGGGCACTATTATCTGTGCATTTACTCATACTGAGCAGCTCCAGCAAGGACTGGAATATGCACATGTCTTGTATACTGAAAATGATCTCAAGCTGAATACAAAAAAGTGCAACATTGTAGCATTTGGCAAAAAATATAAAAAAATTACCACCTCATATGATATAAATTGTAATCCTATATCCAAATGAAAACATACTGCTAAAGTAGAAAAGACCCAAATATTTCTAATCAAGAAAGTTAAAGGTCTTAAACCGTCAACTATTGTGGCAGATTAGCATGCCTGTTGTTACACTCGGTAGCCTATCAAGTATTTTGAAGCATACCTCTCAACTGTATAGATTTTCGCAGAATGTCCAGATTTTTGCCTCATATTTTTGGTCCATTTTTCATAAAATTGTGGTTTTCTAGCAAATTAGTGGCAAGTCATTAAAGCCTGAAGTGAGAAAATAATGACAGACATTTTAGTTTCAGACTTAATACCTTTCAGAAAATTCACGCTAATGCAAAACCTGTTATTCTATCAACTTTCTCAGTTTGTAAGAGCAACATTTCAAAATTCTCCCGATTTTTTGGGCCTTTGTCCCACTTTTATTTATGGCTTTGCCTGGATTTCTTGCTCTACGAGTGTGAGAGGTATGTTTTGAAGTGACCTACATTTCACTCTTTAATACATGCAAGAACCAGTCCTATTTAGCCTCAGATTTCTTTCTAAAACCAGTGGCCCTACAATCACAAACACACACACACACACACACACACACACACACACACGCACACACACACACACACACACACACACGCACACTGGATATTGAAAAGCTAATAAATAAGATGTGCTAGAGGGATAGGAGCCTAACTCAATATATCCCCAACATATGCAATAATTTGCCACTACAGGGTAAACAAAGTACTATTTTGGCTAATTTTATGTCTAGTCTTGATAACTGGATGAGTATTTAGAATTTTTTCCAGTGCATATCATGTGTAGCCCTGCTCAGTTTCAGAGCCAAATGTTATCAACTATAAGCAAAGGGTGGCAAGACCTTTTAGTCTGGTGTACTTGATTTGTTGATGATGTCTTTCTTATATGAGAGAGTGATGAGACTGAGTTATTTAATTTTGTTGATTTTCTTAACACTATTACTGATTTTTTGAGGTTTAAAATGACTTTTTCTATAACTAAGATTAATTTTTTGGATGTTAAATTGCTATATAGTGAACTTGGCATGTATACTAGATTTTATAAGAAGTCTATTAATATGAATAAGTATCTATACAAAAACAGTATGCATGCTAAACGTGTATTTAAATGAATTGTGAAGGGGCAGTTTTTAAGGATCAGTAAATTAAATACTGATTGTGATAAATGTTTTAGTCAGATGCTTAATGTGACTGAATAATTTAGAGCCAGAGGGTATGCTGATAGTTTATTAACAGCTACTTTTAATGAGATTATTAATAATAGAGATGGAATAGCACAACATTATTTTAAAATAAATTGTACTTTTAATAATAATAATAGGTCGTCTGAGCATGAGGACATTTTAAGTTTTACTACTAGATATTCTAGATTTAGTCCAAAACATTTACAACATTCCCTTTACATTTGGAATGTAAAATATTTTTGCTTTTTATGCTCCACCTGTTAACTATGTCTGTGTTTTACTATAATTGAAAGTAATATCACCTTTTAAAACAAACTTTATTTGTGATATAAACAAATAGACTGAAACCTTAGAGATAACCCAGAAAGAGAAAAGACAGAAAAGTTTCTGTGATGGCAGCCCCATTCAGGAAAGATATTTTAGGTAAATATTTGTGGTGCTTTTCAGTTTTAGATAATCATATTAAAACTAATTATATCAATAGTTTTTATAACATTATATAGTTGATACTATTTCTAGTGCAATCTATTATCATTTGAGAAAATACTCTTACATACATGTAGATGACATAAATAATGCTAAGGTATCACATCTAAAGCTATGAAGAATAAAGAGTGAAATTATATACACATTTGAAATGAAAGTCATGTTAAAAAAGGAAGGAGTACATTCTCTCCATAGAGATACCTCATCACAAAAATTAGTAACCCGTTTTAATATAAATTTCTTATAATTACTAGTAACACTACAAACTATTTTTAATAAATCATTGTACCATTACACAAAAAGTAAAACTATGTAAAACCTTTACTAGGTTGCCACATAGACCTATAATTCCAGCCTTTCATCTGAAGCAATACATATTAAAGCAAAAAAAATATATATATCCTCATGTTCTGTTTTCTTTTTTCTTTATTTTTTGCAACCCACCATCAATCTTCCTCCTTTCCTTCTACCTATGCATTTGAAACTGCACCTTTCCAAGTGTTAGGACATAAGTGGAATTGTGGAAGGACCATCACTTAGGCAGCTGTGATGGGAGAAAGCTTTACCCCTCTGCCTGTAGACTCCTCTGCTGGCAGCTCAGGGTCTCCCTTCCTTCCTTGGCAGTTCTGCAGGATCATGGATGCTCCTTTACATGGCTTTGATTTTGTTTTCAATACATCAACACGCAGCTTCATGGCTGATTATACCTTTGGTCATTTGTGACACCTTGTGTGCTCCCCAAGTCTCTGCCCTGTGATCCACTGCAGCAGACCATGCTATCATCCCTCTCTCAGGATGGGAGAGCAATGCTGGCACTTGATCCCATCACTCTCACACACACACACACACACACACACACACACACACACACACACACACACACACACACACACACACTGGGGGGGAGGGGGGATTTTATAACTCACTCTGCATATAATGTATGTACCCATTGTATTTACCATGGGCGGAGACTGAAATAGGTCCAGTGGGATCAGTGCTCTTCCCCAGTTAAAATATTAAAATAAAATAAAATACAATAAATACATAAAATAAACCTCCAGTGTAGAGTATGTCCAGATGTTCTTAAACTTAATAAACAGAAACTCCATAGAACACATAGTTAATCAACAAATTAGAGGAAATTATATTATTGATCTAGCCCTTACAAATATAGCCCCTTCATGCACTATTTTTTTAGGATCATTTTCTCTGGTTAGTTATCTTCATCTTTAAAATCCATAAAGCCATATTAGCAAATACCTTTAAATCCAACAATTTTATAAGTATGAATCTCTCCAATTCTATGATGGCATGTAAAAATTAACTTCTAATGGTATAAACCCTGATGTAGACTCAGCAGGTAGCTTCACAGCGGATAATTAGAAAAAAGTAAAGTGTTGGCACTCCCAATCTGAACAAATACAGTGGGAAATTCTAAAACAAACTATCCTGATGGTCCACTGACATAAACAAACTTTACAACAAAAGGGAAAAGCTCCTTAAAGTATACATCATGTTGAAAACCCCTCATTTTGGCATTTTTCAAAACTTGTTAAAGAAAATTTTTAAGTAGTTTAGTTTCACTGCTAAAAAACACATTTTCAACTGTATCAATAGAAGACAAGACAGCTTTACAATGAGTAGTAAAGGAAACCACTATCGGAGTAAAATATATGTTGACTAATGATGACTATTGTAGAAAGACTATCAGCATGGAAGTAATCTGCAGGTGTTAAAGCATACATCTACTCTATTCAGAACTGATAGCAGAAGGAACACATACTACCAAAATGTTTGTTTTTTAAATGTAAATGACCCAAAGCTTTCTATTAATTTTAGAATAGCAAACATATGTATAAATTTAACATTCAGACGTACAGTAGCTGCCAGAGGGTCAAAAACACAGCCCCAGCAGCTGTTGTTGAAGACTATTTCAAACTTGTATTGGTGAGCATACTATACTTAATAAAGGATTCTTCTGACTTGTTAACAAGGTAAAAGGCTTGTGTATTAATTATAACACAGTTTGTAGCTATTTTAGATGTTGCATTACTTTACACCATGAGTACTAAAGAAGAGGCTGCAGATAAGCTCAGACATTTATTAGATAATGAAGAGATAGCAAAGAGCTTAAATGTGGGTTTGATTTGTATGCTTTTTTACATTTGAGAAAGATACTTCCCAGCAAAAAAAATTGGTATAGCAATGGGTACATATGTGGCGCCCACTTATATCAACATAGTCATGGCTGCTTGGAAAAAGAAGAAGGCATTTAACAAGTGTTTGTGAAATATCTCATATATTATGGACATTCCAGCAATGCCATATCTTTATGTGAAATTCCACAGTGGGTTAATTAATATGGTTTGTGGAATATCTAAATTTTATTTATTTATTGATTTGTCTTTGTTGACTGCGAAGGTCTGACTGAGTAGAGACTATTTTCAGTGGAGGCCCAATAAGAAAAAATCCATCAATCAGTCACAGTAAATTTATATTTAAAAGGGAATTTCACATACTTCTCAGGAAAAAAAACACAGTTACATTTCTCAGAAAAGAACTTAGTTAAAAGACATACATAGTAAAGTATTTACATCAAGATATATTTATGTATTTATTTGACATTTGTTAACCGGGTTAGTCTGTCTGGGCATGTACCCTTTTCAGCGGACTCCGAGTGGGAAAAGCCCCCAAAATAACAGAATAATACAAATTGAAACAATAAATACAAAAGCGAGCTACAGAGCAACAAGTCAAGCAGATCAACCATTAGCAGAGCAGATATAACATAATAAATAGTAGCATTAACAAATTGATCTAGAAAGTGATTCAAGGACAAGATTGAAGCAGGCAAGATATTTAAAGTGCAAAAGACTGAATATAAGAAGTACTTCTGTGTTACAGGTATCGGTCATAATTATAAACTAAGATAGGATAGTACTAAGAAAAGAGGTTACAGTTAAAAAGAGAGAGTAAAGGAAAGCAAAGATGAAGGAGAAGGTGAAATGTATAGAAGACAAAAGATAAAATAAAATCATGTAAGGAATTACTTAATCAAGTATAAGTAGAAAGGGACGAAAAGAAGGTGAAAGAGGATAAAGAAGGAAAAGGAACAAATACGTTAGGAATAACTGTAGCAGAGGTTCAAAGACTAAGGTAGAGGAAATAATAGTCAGTTAGTATAGTATAGTATACAGAAAGTTAGAGTAATTTAAATAAGGAAGGGGAAGTTGATAGTAGATAGGAAAAATTGAGGGAAGTGGAGAAAGAAGAAAAAAGATATGTATAAATGTATACAGGAGATAGAGGGGATAGGGAAAGATAGTAGGAGGGGAGGAAAAGGTTTAGGTAGGGTGGTTACATTGACATCTGCAAGAGTTGAGCAGATAATGTCGAAGAGATGATTTGAATTCTTTAGTATGGGAGATATTTCTAAGGACCAAGAGAAGTTTATTCCATGAAAGAGCAGGAAGATAGCTATATAGGTTATGCCATAGAGATATGTTAGGGTTATGAATCTGTAAGAGACATTTGTCTGAACTTCCAAGAGGGTGTGGCGGGTTATGGAGGGATATAAGAGTGGATATACTAGGGCAGAAGTAGTCTTGCTGAGGATGGTATGAATTATAAGAAGCTAAGAATAAATTAGTTCGTTAGAAAATTCTAACAGGTTAAAAGACTGAATTGCAAGAAAATGATGAGATTTAGGTGGCATATTTGCTGCAAATCTGGCTACTTTGTTATAAATAGTTTCCAATTTAGCTAGAAGCAAAGACTGTAGCTTAGTTAGGACTTGTGAGCAGTACAGAAGGTTAGGAAGGAGGTAAGCCTGGGCTAGTAATATTCTAGAATTACGTATAAGAAATCTCAGGCTTCTATAAAGTAAGCCAAGTTTTAGGTGGGTTTTCATAATACAGTTCTGAACATGAAGGTTAAATTTCAGTTGATTGTCAATGATTACAACAAGTAGTTTAGTGTGATGTTCAGCTGAGATAATAGTATTTATGGAAGAGATGGTGCAAGAGGATTTTAGATGATAGAGTGACTTGTATTGGAAAAGAAGGAGTTTAGCCTTTTTGGGTTAAGGGTGAGCTGGTTGTTAGTGAGCCAAGTTTCAATGAGGTTAAAGGAGATTTGAGTAGTAGAAAGCAGATCTGATGGGTTGTCAGCAGTGGTGATGAGAGCAGAAATATCTGCATACCATATGTGGAATGACTGTGGACAGGATAAATGGAGTTGTTTAGTAAAAAAATATTAAAAAGAAGGGGGCTTAAAATGTAGCCTTGTGGGACTTCCATTTTAACATGAAGAAAGGGAGTTAAGGCTGAGAGCCATTTGACAGATTGCTGTCTGTTAGTGAGATAGCTAGTATACCAGGAAATTGCTGAGGGAGAGAAATTGAGTTGAGTAAGTTTAGAGAGGAGAACAGAATGAAAGATAGCATCAAAAACATTGGAGAGGTCGAAGAAGAGGCTGGATACTAATTTATTATTATCAATGGCGAGGGATATATAACTAGAAAAGGAGATGAGAGCAGTAGTGGTGATATGATGGGGATGAACACCATGCTGAGTGGGGGTAATAAGGTTTTCTTTCATGAGATAAGATATAATTTGTTTATGAGCTCATTGCTTAAGAATTTTGGAGAGTGGGGATAGTACAGAGATAGGGCAGAAATTAGAGAGTTCTACAGAATTCCTGCCTTTGTGGACAGGAATGGTGTAGAATCTCTTCCACAAAGTTGAGTCTGCAGATTATTGAACTGAACAGTTGATAAGCATGGATATGGGATATGCAATAAAGTAGGCTGAACTCCTTAGGAAGTGAGAAGGTAGGCTATCTGCAGATGGGGTGCAAGGTTTAAGTTTTTGAATAAGCGGGAATGGGACTAAGTCAGAATGGAGAGTTGTGTTGAGGGTAAATGTTGGGAGGAGAGGGAAAGGTAGTGTTAGAAGTAGGCATGAGTTTAGAAATGGAATTGATAAAATAAGAGTTGAAGATAGAAGCAATTTCTCGGGGTGAGGTATTGCGGCAGGGATTAGGTGTAGAGGGGATTCCAGGGTGGAGAATCTGGTTTATTGTATCGCAAAAGTTTTTGGAATTTCTAGGTTGAGTGCTTAGAGGTTTGGGGTAGAAATTTCTTTTATCCATGTCAATTTGTTTTTTGGCCAGGTTACGTAGTTCCCAGTATTTTTGATCATGAACTAGAGATTTGGTTTTGTGCCAGAGTTTCCAAGCAGAATCATTGTTTGAGATATGGGTCTGGGTCACCTTAGTGAGCCAGGGTGAACAATGACATTTGACTGTGATAGTTCTGAGAGGGGCTAGGGAGTTGAGAGTGTTTAAAAATATAGAAGTGAATTGTTCAACAGCATCATCAGGAGAGAGATCAGAGAGAAATTGATAGTGGAGAGAATGTTATTGAATGTCTCAGGGTTGAAATTTGCTAATTTACGGCACTGTTTGAATTTTTGAGGTCTAATGAGATGGGGGTAGTAGCTAAAGACACAATTTGGTGAATGATCACTAATAGCATCAGATACAGATTCGTGGTTATGGTAGAGGTTAGGGTGAGAGACTAGAATCCAGTCAAGTGTAGAACTAGTGCTTGTGGGTTTGTGAAAAAACAGTGGGAGAGGAGAGGAGATAAGCTGAGTAAAGCCAAATAGTTGTATGCTGGTGGAAGAGAGATCAGAGGTAAGTGCAAGCCCAGTTAATATTTACATCTCCTAGAATTATAGTTTCATTAGGAATAGTGTGATCAATCCAGTGAAGAATCTGTTCTAATAGGGGTATGTTATCTCCGGGTGGAATATAAATAGCAACTATAGTTATGATTTTGTGTTTATTGAGATTACAGTTAGCAATGATAAGTTCTGATGGGTGAAAACAGGTGAAAGAATAAGTTGTGGGGAATAAGGTGATGAAGTTGGAGTACATTATTGCAACACCTCCACCTTTTTTATGTGTTCCATCAAGCTGTAAGATATTATAGCCTGGGGGAAGAAATTCATTGTCAATGTTATGTAGTTTAAGCCAAGTCTCAGAGACAGCAATTAAGTTAGGGGAATACTGAGATATCCAGCTGTGGAATTCAGTAATTTTACTGAGCAAACTGTGGATGTTAATGGAATAAAAAAGAGCTGTTTGAAATTAGGGGAAGATATATGCTGAGGTGTTAAAGCAGATTTGATGGGAGAGGATAAGATGGTATTAGGGCCTGGGTTAGGTTGAATATCTCATGATAGTAAAAGGGTATTGAAGAGGTGTAGAAGGCCAGATGAAGTGAACAGAACATAATATGCATTCCAGATGTATAGTGATTTTAGGAAGAAGTGTGATTTTGGGGAGGGAAAGTTCAGTAAAGGAAAATAAGGTGGGAGATATGGGAGAAGAGTAGTAGGTGAGGGTGCAAGTTGAATATGAACATGTAGTGGTGGAAAAATGTAGATAGAGATGAGTGCGATAAGATGTAAGATAGCATAAGATGATAAGTAAAACTGTTCCGAGGTATGGAATAAGCATGATAAAAGGTATGGAGAAAAAGGAAAAGGGTGGAAACAAAGTAAGAGTAGGATGAAGAGAAGTGAGTTAATTAAGACAGGAATAATGTTAGGGTGTAGGTGTGGGTTGGAGTGTAATAAAGGAAGAGAAGGGATCAATGATGGAGAAATAGGTTGTGATTGGTTAATGGTATTACAAGTGGGAGTGTAGGAGGTGTGTGTTTGATCTGGTTAGCTATAAAGGAAATTGCATATGGGGTGGGTGAGAATTGGGGTAGGGTAGAGAAATGGAGTAAGCCCGAGAGTAGCGAGGGAGAACGGAGTAGACTGTGCCAAGACCCATCACCTTACAGTGTAAGAAAAACAATCTGTAAAGCCAAGAGGGGTAAGTATGAAACAAGTTATGAGGAAAACTAGCAGGGGCAAAGGAGTAAATTACAAAAGACTGCTAAGGGGAAGAATGTGGGATGTAGAAAAGAGAAAGAAGATAAGGTGCAGAGAAGCCAGAGAGTTCAGCTGCTACAAGTACAGGAAGCAAAAGATTACAGAGGGATGTAAAGGAGAGTAGGGAGGAAGGAGAGGGGAGAAGGAGGGAGTTTGGGAATGGTGCCAGGAGAAGGGAAAAATAGTGAAGTCGGCAGGGGTAAATATTGCTCAGGACACCTGGTTTACAATTATAATCAAAACAGAATAACCTTGGTGGAACATACAAGTATGACAGGTTAACTGTTGCTGAAGAGGGCTGTCTCATCCAAAAGATTTCTGCAGCTCAGGTGCCTGATAAGGAAGCAAGTGTGAAGTGAAAACTGACAGTTTAATCATAGTTTCAACCTATAAAAAACAAAAATGAAAAGGATGAGAGGAAAGAGAGTATATAATGGAGGATCAAGTGTAAAAGTAGACAAGACTAGAAAGAACAGAAAGGATAATGGAGGTAGGAAACATTAGGTTATACAGAGTAGAAGTTCCTATAGGTTAACGACAATTAAGCAACATCAGACAAAGAAGCACTCAGGGCATTAAGGGATGTAGTAAAAAACAGGTTGGAAAGTAAGTGAAGAGATGAAAAATGGATGAAGGTAGGTTTGGAGGAGGGAAACCCAAGGAGAGATTAGTTTAGTTAAGAGAAGGAGTTATATACATGTATATAGTTCTTGTAGCTCTAAATTCTTACAGGACGTAAATGGATACATATTGTAGAAGGGCAAATGCTTTACCTAATGTTTCAGTACAGAAAGGTTTGTAAAACGTTCAAGACATATAAGGAAAGGTATAGCTGAAAAGTGGGTTATACAATTATGTAGGAAGGGAGATATTAGCATTAGTACTGTATAGTAAGACAGTGGTAATAGCAATTGAGTGAGAGAGCACAGTAAAGGATTAGTTGTATCCAGACTGCCCATTCTAGATTGATGTATCTAGAAACATGATAAATTAGGTATAATAGGGAATGCATGAGAGAGGTAGAATGGTGGATGGGGACAGTTACAAAAAGAGAAGGATGAGAAGTGATGTTGAAGAAGGGTGTATTGATTCAAGTACAGGAGGGGAAAAAAGTTAGGTATAGGTAATAAGAAGTTTGTGCTTTCTCTAGAGGTTTCAACTGGATTTGAATTTGGCTGTACAGTGTACAACAGTGGATTAAATAGATTTGAATCCAAGATTTATAAAACCTCATGGGGAGGTAAGAGGTAATACTTAAATTTTGCTAATATATACCATTATCTCAACAATAAAGGTATCATTAAAATTCAGTGTATAAAAGCTTCCTAGTTAATTTCTGAAGGCAATGTTTTACTTTTGTAAATGAGAGTAAACGGTTGTGTATTTTCAAGAAAGGGGTAGCCTATGGAACTAAAAACTGAGACTGTTTCTGAGAGTCTTACTAAGAGAAACTCACAATATGCACCTGTTACCAGGATAGGGCTGATAAAGCACAGCAAGGAGAGAAAGGAGAAAAGGAAAACAAATCTTGTGACTTTAGCATATAATGCAGAAATCAAAGATTTTAAGAAGGTAGTGAAGATATATTTTTAGTAAAATAGTGGTATGACCCATTCTTTGTGGACAGAAGAAAAATAAGCTTTGTTTATTCATGTATGGTTTGTTTTTTGTGACTTCTTATAGAAAAAATCACTAGAATGTTCAAAACAATAAGAATGAAACAAATATACTTTAAGGGAACATTTCACTTTCTCCTACAGTTTATCTCAATGTTTAGGCTGATTTTCTCCCAACAGTATGGTCCCAGTATTGTATAGGTACCAGAAATCTACTTGTACTTCATAAAACTTTAAGTTCCTTGTCTTGTAATCAAAGGAAGCGAAAGCTCACCCACTTCTTTGAAACTTAACATCTCACATACTTTGCAGAGGTATTTGTCTCCATCTATATGACATGCCAACAGACACATCTGCTGACAATCTTAAATGGGCAATTAGTCCTGCTGATTCTAGGAGGTCAGCAGCTGCTATAAGCAAGACAAAGTACTGTGAAACTGTTTTCCACTGTCGTTATTGCAGAGAGAAGGAAAACTTGTACTGATTCATAGATACTTTTGATCTAGCCATGCCTTTTATTGCAAAACAAAGCAATTAGATCAGAACAAAGTAATTTGATCAGTCAATGGTTCAAAAGTGGATGTCTCCTCTTCTGCCAAATTTACTTAAGCAGTATCACAGTACAGTCATGCTAGACTTTCAATGTTATTTTTATATTACTTCATATACTCTTCTTCCTCTTTAGGCTTTTCCTGGTTAGGGGTCACCACAGCGGATCACCTGTATGCTCATGATTGGCAGTGGAATTTTATGGTGTTGAGTTGCCAGCCTGGCACCCAACCTTCCACCAGAAGGCACACACATGCATGCACTCACACCAAGGGCCAATTTAGAGTACCCAATCCACCTTCAGCATGTCTTTGGGAGGAAACCGGAGCACCCAGAGGAAACCCATGCAACCAGAGGGAGGATATGCAGACTCTGCACAGAAGGCACCCCAGCCAAGGATCAAACCAGAGAACCTCTTGCTGTGAGGTGACAATGCTAACAACTGCACCACCATGGCCACTCTTATTAAGATGACTTAAACATAGTATCAAAGATTTCTGTGACAATTAGCGAAGTCAGAAAATATTTTTTCTTGTGAAGTATGAACACACTGCTCTACAGGAAGAGAGACAGGTGGCAACACTATCAACCAGGTGCACTGATACTGTTTATAAGAAGTTTTTTTTATGCTTTCTTGTGACATACCCACCACCACCAAACTTATATATATACATATATATATATATATATATATATATATATATATATATATATATATATATGGTTTACCATCACAATGTCGCAGCTGCAGTGTGTGACAACGGATATTTGAAAGTAAGTCTGCACAGGCTTGTATGTGTGGAAAAAAAACATGTGGAATGCACAACAGTGAATTGTAGTGTGCGTTCGCTGTTGTGGGTTCAGCTTGTTGGCTGTAGATTGCACTATACTGGGGATCGGGAATTGTACCCTTACCCACACTGTAGTACGATCTGGAGTTTGTATATATAAGTTGCAGGGGGTGGGGGGCAAGCCTCCCCACATGGGAGTGCAGAGAGGCTTGTACCCCTGCAAAACATGTGTTGTAGGCCACCGGATGTGGTGGTATGTTCGAAAAATCATTTTTTTTCATTTGTTCTTTTTCTTGGTTGCTGTCATAACTTTTGACTATATTTCTCGAGTACATAAGTACTCACAACAAACATGTTTGAAATTATGATACTAAACCTATATATAATATATATATATATATATATATATATATATATATATATATATATATATATATATACATATATATAGATTCACTTTATATCCTCGAAATACTGAAATGTCGAAATTCAGTATTTTGAAGCTATAAAGTCAAAAATTTAAAACCACGAAAACTCATAACCGTGAAATTCAAAATCTTGCACACCGGAGATTTTGAATTTCGCACTTCTACTCCACATACACATACCTTCCTTCCCACACACAAACACAAGCTCTCTACTACATAAAAGCAGGGGGGCAAGCCCCCCTGCACCCCCCTACTTAAATATTCTTACTCCAAGGTCGCACTACATATAAACACACACAAAACACCACCACATAAGCTACATTCTCCTTGCACACACACACATCACAGCAACAAAACGCACTGACACACACCAAAGCCCCTTCCCAAAACCCTTAACACACACACACACTTACCTGAATCCATAACCACAGCGAAACCTCAGAAGCACGAAATTCAAAACCGCTTGTATTTGTGGTTTTGAATTTCACACTTCTGAGCTTTCACTCTTCTCATGATTCCACTTTATGGACTCGAAATTGTGAATTTTGATATTTCAGTATTTCGAGCTTCTAAGTTTAATCCATATAGATATATATATACATATATATATATATATATATATATATATATATATATATATGGGTCTACTTCTAATGACCGAAACGCCGATTCGCCGACAGTGAAATCACCGACGCCAGAAAACCGACAACACACAAGCCCGACAACGCGAAACACCGAACACCATAACACCGACACACTAAACGTAAACAACACAGTACACTACAACACATATCCACTAGCCCTAATCCAAACCCTAACCCTAAGGTCCGACACTACCGCACACTCTCCCTACCTGCACCCTAACCCTAACTCACTTACACACCCCGAACCCCAAGCTCCGACACTACCGCACACTCTCCCTACCTGCACCCTAACCCTAACTCACTTACACACCCCAACCCCAAGCTCCGACACTACCGCACACTCTCCCTACCTGCACCCTAACCCTAACTCACTTACACACCCCGAACCCCAAGCTCCGACACTACCGCACACTCACCTATCACACACCCTAACCCTACATACCTGAGTATTGCACACTTACCTGTCCGCTCCCTACTCCTAAATCCCTCACTATCGCATACTTACCAGGTCGCGCTTACACATTCCCCTTGTCGGTCTTCCGTCTGTCGGGATTCGAGCGTGTCGGTCAACTGCGTTGTCGGTCGTTTCATGTCGGTGATTTCACTGTCGGCGAATCGGCGTTTCGGTCATTAGAAGGAGACCCATATATATACATATATATACATACACACACACACACACACATATATATATATATATATATATATATATATATACATACAAACATACATATATACTAATTCCTCAGTCGCACCAATTTGAAGAAGGAAGAAATCATCATAAATGAGTGCATCATTGCCATACTACAATTAGAAATCATATTGTCAATGATTTCCTACGGGAAAAAGCATTATGCCATTCATCTTTTTTTTTTCCTGCTTTCTACTAATGCTTAAGTAATTTCACCTTGAGCATGTGTATGGAAGTCTCACCATCATACAAATACTGCAGCATTTCATTAAGATATGGGAATGTATCTTGAGTACTACGGATGTTAGAAAATCTGATTTGTCTTTTGTTTCTTTTGGTCAGAACAAGTCTAGTGTTTAACAGAGAAATAGTTACTTTAATGCTGAGTAGTTAATGATATTGTGATTTACACTGATTCATCTAATAAATATATTCCAGGTTATATATGAGCTTGTTCTACAAAAAGATCAGTTACCTCCACAGTTTTCACTAAGGATGTCTCAGCAGGGATATTTACCAAGCTGCCATCTTGTCTTCCAGTCATACACTCGTAAGACACTTCAAACCCAACTGTCATTCAAACCTTAGAGGTGATTTTGCTGTTGCTGACACTCTGTGAATTGCAGGTGAGGCATTTTCCTGTATGATGAAAGTATGGTTTAGTATTTTACCCCAAAAGTTACTACCAGTAAAAGAACAGGAAAAAAGGAATAATGTAGAACAACTGAAGAACAGGTGCCAGGATGTTGGACATTAGAGAGGGTAATGTCAAGAGACATCACAGAGGAAAAATCTGACTTACCATTCCCAGATACTGATACTGCAGACCATTCCCAGATACGGATACTGCAGACATCAACTCTGAGTCATTCAGATTGATAAGAAGATGTTGATATTTTGTATTGTTTGTACTCTCTTCCTGGCACACAGAAGTTGCATACCAAAAGAGAAGTGGCTTCTGCCTACACTGGTGGATTTTTTTTCTTTTTTTTTTTAATTTTCTTTTTTTCTTTTCTTTTTTTATTTGGTGTTGGTGTGAGAATTGTGAAACAGGTTTGCTTGTATTACTCCTTCTGTTTATGTCTTTCTCCCATTTCTTCCCTTTTTTGAAAAAGGTCAGCTTCTTTTTTTTTTTTAATTATTGCAGGAGTGCCTCGTGTTTGAGGAATGGACTGAAGAAATCCACCTTGAGAGCTAAGCTCAAAAAGTTAGTTTCTTGGCTCCATTTCTGAAACACAAAACACATTTTTATGATTAGGGGTCTCAGCATATCCTTTTATATGGTTGAATTCTTTTCCTATATTTTCAGTAGTAGTGCCCATCCAACTTTTTACGTTGCTTGATCCTGCTAATTTTTTTTCTTGTGTATATCACATTGACCTTATGCAGTCACTTGCTTGAATTTTGCTTGGTGTTGAGGTGAATTATAGTGTATTACTGTTACATTAAGGAGCTGATGGTGAGGAAGGGAGTAACCTGCAATGTAAGATTAGCACTGGGTTCTTGGCTGAAGTCTTCCTTTTTAAAATGCAAAAACGAACAAATTAACTAGAAAATAACACCAAGTACTGGCGAACCAAGAATCCGAACCAGCGTAACAAATTACGCTGGTTCGGATTCTTGTTTCGCCAGTACCTGGTGTTATTTCCTTTTTAAATGGACAGGAGCGTGTTATATTATTATTTGATAATGCACTTTCTTCATATTATTCTGACAGAAACAAATTCTTCATGACCTCTCCAGACTGTAATCAGCAAATTACTTGGGTAACATTGTTGAACAAGGAACATTTTGGGGATGATTTTGGGGCATGTCTTTTTAGACAGCAATAGTTGAACCAGTTTAGAATTCTACTGGATTTTTCCAGAGTAAGTGAAGAGTTCAGCTTCATTAGGGCTGTACTGACCATGCCAGTCTTGGTAACTCAGGTCCTCAGATGTTCATTGTTAACACAAAATGTGATTATTGCTGGAGATCCTAGCCAGTTAGAAATTTCTAAGGGACAAAATGTAACCATAAGCTATCACCAAGGAAAAGGCAGGCAGGAAGTCAACCATCTAGTGTCATGTTGACTGCATTATACAACTGTTATTTGTAGCAGCTCAATGCATGGAACTATACATAAACTCTTTTGCAAAATCCAGAAGAGGCAGGTATGATTCTGCACCTTGATTGTACTTAAAATTCATAAAATAGAACTAAGTATTAAAGAAAAAAAGGAATAAAGAAAAACAATAAGAAAATAAAACAAGAGGTGAAATCCCACTTACCCTACTTTTTTAAGACTGAGACAACATCGCCAAAACTGCATTTAAATGAACACTCGGACCACTGACTGAAAACTCCAAGTAAGTAACCCCTTGGCCACCATGGTGAACTTTGCCCCTTTCCTCACTGTAGTGTGATCTTGGAGTTGGTATATTTTGTTAGGGGTTGGAGGGTGCAGCCCCCCCACATAGGAGGTGTGGGGTGTGAAGCTTTCCACATGGGTGGGTTTCATTTGGTTCAGTTTTTATTTTACTTTGTGGTGCAGACAAGTGGTTACTAACCTGGAGTTTTCAGTCAGTGATCCGAGTGTTCATTTAAATGCGGTTTCGGCTATGTCATCTCAGTCTTAAGAAAATCAGGTAAGTGGGATTTCGATCATTAGAAGTAGACCCATCCATATATATATATATATATATATATATATATATATATATATATATATATATATATATATATATATATAAATATATATATAGACACACATATATATATGTGTGTATATATACATGCATGCACGCACACACACAAACACACACACACACACACACACACACACACACACACACACACACACACAGTCACATACACACATACTCTATTTATCTATCCATATTATTTACTCTTTTTTGACTGAGTTAATCTGGTGATGGACAGGTTGACAGATGAGATCAGACAGGAGTCCCCGTGGACTACGATGTTTGCAGATGACATTGTGATCTGTTGTGAGAGTAGGGAACAGGTGGAGGAGACCCTGGAGAGATGGAGATATGCTCTAGAGAGAAGAGGAATGAAGGTCAGCAGGACTAAGACAGAATATGTGTGTGTGAATGACAGGGAGGATAGAGGAATGGTGAGGATGAGAGGAGTAGAGGTGGCGAAGGTGGATGAGTTTAAATATTTGGGTCAATAGTTCAGAGTAATGGTGAGTGTGGAAGAGAGGTGAAGAAGAGAGTACAGGATGGAGTGGGTGTTGAAGAGTGTCAGGAGTGATTTGTGACAGATGAATACCAGTAAAAGTGAAAGGGAAGTTCTACAAGAGGGTAGAGAGACCAGCTATGTTACATGGGTTGGAGACAGTGCCATTAACAAAAAAGCAGGAGGTAACAATGTTAAGATTTGCAATGGGTGTGACGAGGGTGGACAGGATTAGGAATAAGTATATTAGAGGGTCAGCCCAGGTTGGAAGGTTTGGAGACAAAGCCAGAGAGGCAAGATTACGTTTGTTTGGACATGTGCTGAGGAGGGATGCTGAATATATTGGGAAAAAGATGCTAAAGATGAAGCTACCAGGTTACAGGAAAAGAGGAAGGCCTAAGATAAGGTTTATGGATGTGGTGAGAGAGGACATGCAGGTGGTTGGTGTGACAGAGCAAGATGCAGAGGACAGGAAGAAATGGAAACAGATGATCTGATGTGGCGACCCCTAATGGGAACAGCCAAAAGAAGATGATGATGACTGGGTTAATCCCACTAGGCTAGCGGCCTCTCTTCAGGATAAACCTAATGTGGCATTTTATACTACTAAGGGAAAATTTGGACATGGCATCAGAGAACTTCCATAATTTTTCAATAGGTTCTATATAATCTTTTACATTCCCCTATACTATGACCAAATCAAGCAAATGGGACTTCAGTTTAATGTCTCTTCCAAGGAAAAACCCTCTATGAGTGGAGCACCCTACTTATGCTAAACTACAATTTCAGAAATCCATCTACCTGGTATGGAAAGAGAACTCACAGATTTCTGCACCAAAGGTAAGAGAGCTACCTGGTGTACAACTGACATTTCTGACATGGAGTTAATTTAATATGTATATGTATATATCTACTTTGACCCATCAAAATTATGTTTCAATGAAATGTAATAAGGCGAGCTGTTTTTCGCGGATATTTTCTTATCCCCACTGCGCCATGATCTAATCAACAGCCCCTGTTGCTGTTCGCTTAATTGCTTTTTCACGCAAGTGCATTTTGGCAAAAATGCACTTTCGTGAAATAGAGCTCAGTAATTACATTTTGCTGAAATGTAATTTCGTTGGGTCGAAGTAGACTTTGTCCCCCCATGCCCCCCAACTAAATATGCCAAGTCCGAGATCACACTACTGTGGAGGTAACGGCAAAGGTCAACATGCTGGCCAAGTGGTCACTTAGCCATAGTGATTTTCAAGTGTTATGAGTGGTTGGTCTTCTGGAGTTTCAGGTTTTTCATCTCGGGCTTTTGAAATTCAGGTAAGTGGCACTTTGGTCTATTGAAGTAGACCCATATATAGATATACACACACACACACACACACACACATACACACACACACACACACACACACGCACACACACACACACACACACACACACACACACACACACACACACACACACACACACACTTCGATAGACTGGTGCCCTAGGTGAACAGGCTCTATGGCTTCCCCCTCTCATCAATGACCTGGCAATCCTACCAGATTACACACCCATACCCTTTGGATTTTTGATTCACTGAGGTGCATTTTAGAGTTTCTTTCACAACTTTTTTTTACTTCAGTGATTGCCTGAACAAAAATCATGATCAAAGACAGAAATTCAGTCTTACCCTTCATAGGTATGTACTAGACTAGCTGTCCTCGTGGGTTATTTCAAGCCTAGCAAATTTTCCTTTCAAATGGGAGAATGAAACATGGTACCTTGTGTCACTGACGTTAAGCATTATACAAACCCCCAACTCCTTCAGTTTTTCTTTTTCCTGCTTTCTTTCAGCACACCTAAACTGAGCAAGACTACTCTGTCTTAACCAAATTAAGCTGGGAGGTCTCGCGACTGCTTGACACCCAGGAGCCATGGGGTTACAGATTTTCTGAGGTGCATTTTAAAGCTTTTTTCCAATCCTTTTATATATATATATATATATATATATATATATATATATATATTTTTTTTTTTTTTTCTCTCATTTAATGCAAGGTTCAAAGCTATGACTTATGATTAGAAATGAGATATCCTGAAGAAACTCTGCTCTAGGGTTGAATCCTGTTCTGTATTTTTGATGGTGCTTTTATTTAAAGTATATTATATATATCTGGAGTCTCTGGTGCTGTTGCTTTTTATTTTGTTACATGGTTGTTACGTGCCACAATGCATTTACTTTGGGATTTATAACTAGTTGTTTTGTGCTGATTTAACTGTGTAAATTTGCTGTAATTTTGGCTTTTTTGATGAAAAGCTACACAATATCTACACCAGGAGATTTATCTCTTTTTATTCAGGAGCAGTTGCTCAATAAGGATAATGTTATTTGTTTCCATGGAGCCAGAGCTGTTGGGAATGTAAATCAAAGTGGTAAATGATGTAATGCTGAACTCATCACTTCTTCTCATCTACTGGATAGTAGGAGTGCTTTTTTTGAACTTACTTAGGACACTAAAAATTATCTTCTGTTACTTGGAATCTGCGGTCATTGAAGGTTTATAAAATATTTACTGTGGTACAGATAGGTCATTGGGTTTTTCTGCAAACATGGATTGGCAGTAAGGATCAACAATTCTTATCCAAAAGCATGCAATACAGAAGGTTGCCTCCAGTTTGTTTGCTGACTGATTAACTATTATGAACAGGTACTGACACAATTAAATTTGGTAGTAAATAGCAAAGTGAAGATTGTTAATTCTTTCATGGACAATGAAAGCATTAACAATCTTCACTTTAGTAAATAGTAAAGTGAAGATTGTTAATGCTTTTATGGACATTGAATGATATAGCCAGTTATTTGAGGGATTTGTTTCTCAGGTTAAGAATTTGGACAATGAGGTTATCAAAAAAAAATTTAAATGTTTAATCGATACATCAAGGATTATGATGTAAACAATGCTTTTTTTAGACCAAGAGCAAGATCCTCTGTCAGGTTTTCACATTCAAAAACAATCTTCTTCACTCAGGGGCCATTGTCTTAAATGTAAAGATATTGGCACTAGATCAGTTTTAAAGAATGTTGCTACTTCATCAGATTATTTTGCCTCCTCAGATATTGAAACTGATGATGATTATTTTGTTTTAACTAAAGGAAGATCTAGGTATAAGGGAGGGGAGATGCAAAGATTGCTGATGCATCAGAGAAGGCATTAGTGATATCCAAGTTCCAGACCTTGATAAATCAAGGAAAATGTAACTGTTAATTTGGTTTTGATTTAAATACTGCTAGTACAAATGTACTAAATAATGGTTTAAAATGTAATCCAAGTACATGTGTTTTACTGATGCAAATTGTCAATGATTTGAGAACATTGTCTAGAAGTTTAAATCTCAATTACTGGTTTTATTCTAGGTTAAAATGGCAGCATGGGCATGAATTCTACCGAACAGTTTACATTTGGCAAATCTTCATTTCACTCTCCAGTGCTTAGGGTTCTTGAGCTGTCTGGAATTGCTTCTCTATATAGTGAACAAAAGATGTCTTTCATAATTTGTGCCCATATTTTGTCTATTGATGAAATGAGGGCATTACAGAAGTTAAGACAAAAAGCAGAAATTGTGATTACTTCTGCACACAAGGGTGATGCTATTTCTTTTATGGCCAAAAAGGGGATAATAATATGAAGGCTTACAGACAGTTATATGATGCTACTCTATACTTAAATTTAGAAATTGACCCCAAAACCCTTTTTGCAGCATACTATTAATGCATTTCTTGATGACATAATTAATCAACAGGTTATTACAGACAAGCTTAGGAAACAACATATTACCTAAAATTTACAAGTTAGTTACACCTACCCCAGGGTATCCATTTATGGCAGGTCAAGGAACTTTAGCAGAGGCCTTATCTGAGACTTTGGAATTTTATTTAAAACCCTTACTGACTGGTGTATCAGCTAGGATTAAAGATAACACTACATGTTTGAGTCTTATGAAGCATCTCAACATGGGTAGCATGATGTATATGTGTATGTCAGATATGGTCAGATTGTAACATCTGTTCCTCACAAGGCTGGATTACAAGCCATCAAATTTTGTTTGGACAAAAATTGTCTGCCTCAGGGAATATTTAACCAGTTTTTTTGATGGATATTTTACAAATGTTTCTTGAAATGGTTTATTTTTCACAGTGATGGCAGGTGTTACTTGTAACTGTACAGTACTGCAATGAGGACTATTTTTGCCATATTTATGCAGATGTAGTTATATGATATTTTTAGTATCATTATAGGATCACAGGAGGTTACTAGGTTAATAGCCCTGGGGTACTTACAAGCCAAGAGTTTATCCCCCAAAATACACCTCAGTCAGCACCTGTTGCCCCTGTCAATGAGGGACACAGGTGGAACCCATGAGACAAATTTGTGGTTTCTCATCCACTCATCAAGGTTCCTCTTGAAGAGGGTCGGCGAGGTATTCTGTTTGACGTGTATGGAAAGTCTATTGCAGAGACGAGAATAATAATAGCAACTTGTTTTTGGGACATACTGATATGTGGAAATGCTTCTTGAACAATTCCTGGTTGCTTTGGAGATCTGAGTTGCATGTTTTAAATGGGTGTGTTGCCTATTTGAATATTAAAAAATAGTTGGGTTTGTTTTTCACAGCTAAATGTAGTTTATTTACTATTGAGTATTTAGATCTGTTTGTCATCAGAGTACCAAAGGATTTTGACTGCAAACTAGACCAAACATGATCAACCACAGTACAAATTTTATGCATATTGGTACCATACATGGTAGTCATAGATAAGTATGATTGCAGCTGATCACTAGACCAATGATTAGACTTGTTCTACAAAAGATCTGTCCTTTTTTGCCTGTGCTTTCTGACATGCCCACATGAAGAGCCTAAACTTCTAGATAGTTTAGTTACTAAACATGTAAACAGTTCAGTGAGAACTTCGTTATACAAAAATATGATTTCTATTAATTCATTCTTGGTCAGTGCTAGCTGCCACCCAAGATTTATGATCAATGATATACACTATGCAGAGTTTTTAAGGGTATGACATGTTTGCAATGATAAATAGGAAGCTGAGGTCCATGCTCATGACTGATGTAGGTAAGTAAGATGTTTTGGTACTCTGATGAAAGATAGGTGTTTGTTTTCTTATAGATGTGCTAAAACAGAGGACAATACATTTTGAGGTATAAAAATCACTGTAGATATAAACAACTCAGATTGAGTGGTAAGCCAGGGGGTTGTGTACCCTGTGGAAATAGTAATTTTTAAGTGAATGTAGTTAAAATCAAGACTTTTACAAAATATTTGAACCCAGAGTGCTTATTAATTGTTCATCTGAAGATTTCTTATATTTATGTGAATGTTATTATAGTGCGTTCTATGTTGGACAAACATCTTACATGCTTAAACAAAGACAATCACTTCATCTGAGTGACATTAGATATAACAGGGAGAGAGAGAAGTGACTTGATAAAACATATACATAAGCAAGGACAACATTTTTAGTTTTAAAGGAATTGAAAAAAATGATATATGTTGGGAGAAAGAAATATGAGAAATCAAGGATGCTGGATCATTAAAAGAAGATGTCATTATTAATTTGGGGCTATGTTTTCCTTGGGTTTGAATGGAACTTTTGCATAGTAACATTTATATTTTTGATCCTTAACGTATTTATATGACAATATACATTAGTCCACTAAATAGGACTGTTTGATTAATGGTTTGTAGTTCTGTAGATATAAAAATTCATTTTATATATATGTATATATATATATATATATATATATATATATATATATATATATATATATATATATATATATATATGTGTGTGTGTGTGTGTGTGTGTGTGTACATGTACACACACACACACACACACACACACACACACACACACACACACACACACACACACATATATATATATATCTATATATATCTATATATATATATATATATATAGATATTTATATTATATATATATTGGGTTACAATTAGGAAGAGGGAAGACTCACTTGAGCAAATGCTTTTTTCTTGCTGTAAAAAAAAAAAAAGCAAATGCTACTGTGAGCAAATGTTCTTCCTAATGGAGTTTCTGCTAGCAGTCTTTTGAATGGGATTGTATTACAGCAGAGCACAGGAATTTGCTCTTACCCTACTGCTGTGAGATCTTGGAGTTAGTATATACAATTAGCAGGGGGTGCAGAGGGGGCTTGCCCCCTGCAAAGTAATACAATTTAACTGTTGATCATTTTTTTGAACGTTCAGTCTAAACTAATTGCTGTTTAGAGTTTCACTTATATGCGTGTTTGCTGTTTGATTAGACACACACACACACACACACACACACACACACACACACACACACACACACACACACACACACAATAAAAAAATAAAATATTTTCTTAATTCAAGGCATATATTGATTGTTAGAAATGAGATACAGTAATTTTAAGAATTAATATAGGAAGTTATTAACTAATTTTGTTTAGTCATTTGATTATAGTTTCCACATTTTCTGTCTCTTTAAATACCAGAAGATTGTGTTTCTGTTTTATGCAATAAAGAAAATTTGCTCAAGGGGTAAAACCAATTCTGGTCTTCACTTTGGTGGTGGTTTCATTTCAATAAAGTATAGTATATATTTCTGGACTTTTATTTGACAAAGCAGATGGTCCACAGGTGTGTGAGATCAACAATTGTTGGGGCTGGGGAATATGCTGCTTCTCCAAGGATTGTGCAGTCTTGCAGTTAGTATATATATATATATATATATATATATATATATATATATATATATATATATATATATAAAATAAGCAGTCCCCCACATGGGTGATGAAAGGGGGCTTACCCCCAAATAAAAATGTGTTTTCTGTTTTTTTTTTTTTTTTTTGCATGCAGTAAAGATTTTCCTCAAGCATGTTTAGTGGACTTTTGCCATTTGTGTTGTCAACCTTTTGTAGGGTGGTGGGGGTTGTGCAGTGGTTAGCGTTGCCGCCTCACAGCAAGAAGTTATCTGATTCGATCCTCAGCTGGGGTGCCTTCTGTGTTTTCTCCGGGTGTTCTGGTTTCATCCCAAAGACATGCTGTAGGTGGATTGGACACTCTAAATTGGCCCTGTGCATGTGTGTGCCTTCTATTGAAGGTTGGGTGCTGGGCTGGCAACTTGACACTGTAAAACTCCACTGCCAGCCATGAGCAGACAGGTGATCCACTGTGGTGACCCCTAACTGGGAAAAGCCGAAAGAAGAAGTTGTCAACCTTTTGTAGTCAACATTATATTCAGGTGTTTCAGTCAATACAAGAACATTCAGATATACATATCTATCTGTTTATTTATATATATATATATATATATATATATATATATATATGTGTGTGTGTGTGTGTACATATATATGTGTGTGTGTGTGTGTGTGTGTGTGTGTGTGTGTGTGTGTGTGTTCGTGTATATATGTATTTTTTCTTCTCATTTCTCTTTCTAACCTTGCTTATCTTACTTAGCAAAAAATCATCATGTCAACAGATATGGGACAGATGGGAGCACAATGCAGCTGAAGCTCTGGCAGTTTAAAAAAAAATGCCTTCAAGAAAGGCAGTCAACAGATTTCTAATTTAGCAACCCCATATATGGCGGTCTGCATCAGACCAAGTAAGGCACAAAGCAAGGGACGATCCTATCACACCTCATGAAGGACAAACACTTATTCTAACCCGTTCAGGTGATGACACTCAGGGAAATCTCCAAGGTTCAGAAAATTGCAGAGTCAGCACGTATATGAATGTTTAGAAAGCTTCACTAATGCTCTTAATCAGTAAGGATGATCCAGGCTGTTTGAACTGGTTTTGAACAGGGGTTTTTCCACTACATTAAGGTTAAGTCCTGACTCAAGTGAAGGAAATCTAGTTGGTCCTGACCCCAGTAATCTTACATATTTTCTGCCTGCCATTAACATATGAGCATTGAAACAGGGTCACCTTATGTTCTGTAGGGCCTTTAAAGAATAAGCAGGATTCTTTGGTGCTCATTTGAAGAGCTGCCCACTTTCCTCATTTGGCCAAAGAGAAGATTTGGCAAGGGGACTGTGTTGAGTTTTTCAATGTGGTTGATCCAGAATGTGTTTCATCACTTCATGGATTCTGATGGCCCAGGAATAAAGGACCTGATATCCACCCTGATAGTGTTGGGCAAATAGCAGCCCGGCAATTTTAGGGTAAAATCTTGGGCTATATAGGTGGCTGGTTTTCTATATTTCACAGCTGTTACAATTGAAAAGGAATCTTTCCAAGATTGGCATCTAATGAGGCACTAAATCATTAGGAAAGACCATTACATGTGATGAGAGTTACCTTGATTATTTTTCTACTTAAAGCTTTAGAAACATAAGGCAGTTAACAGATACCTTAAGTGAGATGAGCAGCATACAGATATCTGGTTAGTGGTAATGGTAACCAGTCCAAGGGCACTCTCCTGTAATTGAAAATCATGTAAATCCTGAATTCAAAGCTTGATGAATATTTAAAACTGACAATTGTGTGTGGTAATCATCTAGATTATCATATTTGATGTCATTGTGTGTATGTGGATGGGATAGACACACACTGTAAAATTTTGGTTTAAAGTTGGCAGCAAGGGTCCAGACATTGGGAAAGGTCAGATAATTTACCGGAAAAATGTAATACCTTGTTTACAAGCTTCAAAAGAGGTAATTCTTTTTAGAAATCACAGTTGTTTTGTGAACTACTCACCCATTACTACATTTATTTTAGCTGATTTCTTAATAGGGCATCCTGATCAACAAGTCATATCAGAACTATTACAAGGTTTCTCCTCATATTTTTTCCATCAAATCTAGGGTTTCCTCCAGTGTTCTAAATTCAAGGAAAAGAAACAATAGTAAAATATTTTTGTATAAAGAAATTTCTAAAAGGAGAATTGCAGGCACCTTTCATCCCCCCTGTTTAAGTTTTAAAGTCTTTTTGATAGGTTTGGTATCAAAAAGAGAGAGGGTTCATTTAGATTGATTCACCATCTTTCCTTTCCACACGGTTTTCAGGTGAATAATAATATAAGTGTTAGAAAAACTTCTAGGCACAGCAAATACATTCGTACAGTTTGATTGCAGTTTAAAAATGAGGTACATTTCTTCTGTTCTATTTGATGTCAGGATACACACACTGCAAAAGGAACAGGAAATTACATCAAGCATATAACCATGTGTCCAGCAGAAAACAATTCCATCTTGTGGCTATACATAGTAATGCATGTTACTGAAATTTTATATATGTATATGTATGTATATATATATATATATATATATATATATATATATATATATATATATATCTATATATATCTATATATATATATATATATATATATATATATATATATATATCTATATGTGTATATATATATATATATATATATGGTTTTACCTCAGTTAGACGACACGCCGGAACATCGACACGGAATTCACGAGCCCCAGAAGATCGACAGTTCAGAAGACTGACGCGATGGGCCCCAGAAGATCGACAGTTCAGAAGACCGACCCGACGGATGAAAGCACCAACGCCGAGGATGCCGACATGGGAAAAGGCTGTGTAAGTATGCGGTAGTGACGGACGTTAGGGTGCGAGTAAGGTAAGTGTGGATATTGACGGTCTGTGGGGATTGGGGTGGGTTAAGTGAGTTAGGGTTAGGGAGCGGGTCAGGTAAGTGTGCGGTAGTAATTGTGTTTGGGTTTGGGGCGGGATAAGTGAGTTAGGGTTAGGGAGCGGGTCAGGTAAGTGTGCGGTAGTGATTGGGTTTGGGTTAGGGGCGGGATAAGTGAGTTAGGGTTAGGGAGCGGGTCAGGTAAGTGTGCGGTAGTGACGGTTAGGGTTAGGGTTGTAGGTAGTTGTGTATGTGAGGTTTACTGTGGGTTGTGGGTTTGTAGGGATTTGGTGTGCTTGTGTTGTGTATGTGGTTTTTGGACGGGGAATGTGTTTTGTTTGTTGATTGTTGTGATTGTGGTGTGTGCAGTGTATGAGGTTTCGTGTTTGTGTACCGTCGGTTATTTCGTTGTCGAGCATGTGGGGTTTCGTGTTTTTGTACTGTCGGTTATGTGGTTTCGGTGATTGCGTTGTCGGTGTTTTGGGGTTTCGTTTATGTCAGGTAGAACCATATATATATATATATATATATATATATACATATATATATATATATATATATATATATATATATATATATATATATATAAATATATATATTTACACACACACATAGCTATAGATATAGATATATATTGATACACACACACACACACACACACACACACACACACACACACACACACACACACACGCATATAGCTGAAGTATTTGTGTGGTTTGCATTAGTCTGACGATCACTCATCTCTGACTGCATTTAATTTTGATTTGAAGCTCTTTATTTAATGTTTGATCATTTCTATTTTCTATCTTATTCTAGTACTGTATTTGTTGTCTTTTAAGTTTTCTGTTCTGTTGGAGTTTTAAGAGTTCTTAACTAGGTCAGTTAAAAAAGTTTCCAAAGAATCAATTTTCAAAGTGTTTATAGCATCATTTAAATTGTGGGGGGTGCTGAGAAACAGCATTGTTCTTTTATTTAGAAATATCTGTATTTAGTTGAAGTGTTTGTGTTCTGTATTGCTCTGAATATCACTCATCTCTGACTGCATTCTTTCCCCTCCCAGGGACCCAGTCCTTGTTGTGTTCTTAAATTTGGTGGCTTTTAAGTTGCCTGCCCCTACTATAAATCACATTTTGAACACTCCTCCGAGTCTCATCTCATTAGCTCATTCTACTGAGTACAGAGAGATCATTTGGGAAGGTTTCTCAACCTTAAATTATCTTGTTTCATCCCTTACCACTTAACAGAAAAAATGCACTTTATTCATCTGCTTTTACTGTATTTGTGTTTCTTCCTACTTTATTGCTTTATTTTGCTTTTGCTGCTTGTTCTTAAAAGTACTCACATTTATTCTGCTGCATTTATTACTGTTTGTTAGTAGCCTGATTAAATTGTAACTGTTATTCTAAGCCTTTTGTTTTAAGCACTTGCACTTCAGGCTAGTTGTTTTTACATTAAGAAGGTTTGTGGTCTATACTCTTTGGCAGGAGAGGTAGCATACATCCTTCTAAGTTTGGAATTGCTGGTTGAAGGTTTAGTATCTGTTATTCTAAAAGTGTCTTAGTTCTTGTTTAAGCACTTGGGCTTCAGGTCAGTTATTTTACATTAAGAAGGTTTGTGATCTACACAGGAGAGGGAAGATTCTGCCCTTCTGAGCTGGTAATTGCTGGTTGAAGGCACAATAAGCCTGTTTATTTCTGAAATTGGTGCACCTTGTTTGCTGTAGCATAGACTAGATTCAGACCTACTGAATCTAGCTCTGTTTCTAAAACTTGAACACTAATCCAGGCCATCTTTTTAGAGAGGGTTCCCTTATCTGATTGAACACTGCTGGAACAGGGCTCAGTTTTGAGCTTTTTTATTGCTTAATTGGTTAATTTGTTTAAATCAATTTGCTGTTGTTTGCTCCTGTTATACTTAAGTGTGTATCTGTTCTCCTGTGTTAAATTGACTCAACAGAGTTTAATTATCTTTAGCATAGTCTGGTTACAGGTTTTGCTGTATCCTGATCTGTTTGTGTGATTCCTGTGTTTTTGGCTATGCCATCTTGTGTTGGCTGGGGCCTGCCTGCACTTAGCGGGAGTAAGTGAACTGGTTGGAACTGGTCTGGCACAGGGTGTTGAGCTAAGAGCTGAGGGACAAGGGTTGATTGGTCAATTCCAGTGTTTCTATTTTACTTTCATTTTTGTGGTATTTAAACCCAGCATTTGTGTGGGTTTGTGCTTGTTTCCCCATTGTGCACCATTGCTGTACTGGTTTAACTTTTTGCGAGGTATCTCAGTCGCATTTTGTTCTCTAACCAGCACTCCTCTGTAAGTGAGGCCTTCACCTGCAGCTACTGTATTGATTTTATCCAGCCCTACTTACACCTATAGGTACTCTCCTCAGATAGTACCCACTCTACTGTCTCTGACCTCTCTTCTACAGATTCTGATAACCATGAACACACATTTTCCTATGGTTTCTCCTGCTAATCTGGTTAATATGGGCTCCTAAGGCAGTACAGCAACTCTCTTATGTACACAGACAACCCTCTACTACTACCAGCAAGGAACGCAATATGTGAGAGATGCAATTTCATTAAGAACCTAGAATCCTTGCTGACTCAGTCACAAGCCAGTACATCTGGCACTGAGAAGGTTTTCTGCACAAACACTATGAACACCACAGCTCTATAACCACCTACAGCTGAACAACACACTCCAACATATATGGGGGTTCTCAACAAAAGCATACGTAAACAAAAGAGACCTCCGAAGCAAAAATAAACATGCACATCACAACCCACAGCACCAAGCATCACACATAGTATACACATCTGTGTATCACAGCATGTAAGACCCAGCCACAAACCCAACATTCTAGTCATAAGCGACTGTATTGTGAGACACACAGATGTGCCCCTCACCAGGCTAAACAAGGGGAAAGTCATGGTAAGTTGCTTGTCAGTTGCTAGAATCTGCCATATCATGCACACACTCAAGTCTTTTAACAACAGGTACTATTATGACTCTGTCATAGTCCATGTTGGTGTGAATGACTTGAGATGTACCTCTCTAGACTATATTTTATTTATTTATGTATTAGAGTTTGATGACAGGGATAGTCCACTGAGCCTGGAAGAGCCCGTTTTTAGTGGGGGCCCTGGGAGAAAAGCTCCACAGGATATAGACAATTTTACAATAGTTATACAAAAATAAATAAAGTAGTAGAACAGTGAAAAATACAGAGATAATATACAATTTGTTAAAAAAGGCATAACATTTCTAATTCTAGGTAATGATTTACAAAAGTGAGGTTCATTTAGTCTAAACATTTTAAAAGTACAGACATTTCAGATGAAAAAAAGAAGTAAGTAAAACATTTATGTACAGATAAAAAAACAAGCTAATTTTTTTGGAAGTTAGAAATGTGAGGAGAGAACAAAGAGAAGATGAGGTGGGAGAGGTAAAAGGTGGTATATAGTGGAGAAAGGGAGTGGGTTGTGGGTTGGGGAAGATTATGAGGTACAGGGTAGTAGAGGAAGTAGAGGCAAAGGGTAAGAGAGCACAGTGATAGAAGGTTGAGGTATATAGTGCATGGGAGATGGTGTTAAAGAGTTTATTTGGTAGGGCTACAGGAACATTCCCACTTTGAAACGAGGTGAGAATGGAAAAGAATTTTGAAGTTTGAGGGCTCTGAGTATTTTGAAGGATGGTAGGGAGAGAATTCCAAAGTTTATCTAGGGATCAGGATAATAGTAGGTGGCTGGGGGGGGGGGGTCGAAGAGGCTTATATATGTTTAGAAGATTGTGGTTTTCTGATCTGAGAGAGCAGTTGGGAATGTAGGGGGTTAAAGAGGTGGACAAAGAAGGACAACTAGAAGGTTTGAATATGAGCTTGTGAGCAGTAGTAAGTCTAAGGAGTCTGAGGTAGGTAGGAAGTTCAAGCATTTCAGGGAGTAGAGAGGGAGACAGTGATGCGATGAGTTTCTGGAGTTGGCAGCAAATTTAGAGATTTTATTGTAACAGGCTTCCAACTTGGCCTGTAAGCCTAGCTGAAGATTAGTGAATAGGGGAGCATCATACATAAGAGAGGAAAGAAGGTAAGTAGAGGTAAGGGTGTGTCTGGTGGGGGGGTGGGGTAAGGTAACGATTGTGTCTATACAGGAGACCTAGTTTTTGGTAATTTTTTTTTTTATATTTGTTTGGATATGGAAGTCAGATTTTAGATTTTCATCAGTTATGACACTGAGTAGTTTGGTATGTGATACAATTTCTATGGGGCTGTTATTCTGAGCAGTTACTGTAATAGAGTTTTTTTCTATATTGGTGTTTTTGGACAGGGAGAAGATCATTAACTTTGTTTTATTGGCATTTAAGGTGAGGTGATTACTATGCATCCATGATTTGGTATTAGAGAAGGCTGACTGAGTTTTGACAAATAAGTCGGAAGGGGTGTCTGCTGTACAAATAATGGTTGAATCATCAGCATACTGAATTAGTGTGTGGCATTGGAGAGAGAGAGAGAGAGAGAGAGAGAGACGGGTGGAAGTTATTAATGAAGATTTTAAAGAGGAGAGGCCTAGGATGGAACCCTGGGGAACTCCAGTAGGAGTGTGTAGAAAGGAAGAGAGTGAGTTTTTCCATTTGACAGCTTGCTATCTTTCAGAGAGGTAGCTGGTGAACCAGGTGATAGTAGGGGGGAGAGGTTGAGAGAGGAGAGATGGTATAATAGTAAGGGGTGAGCAACAATATCAAAGACTTTGGAAAGGTCAAGGAACAGAGTAGAAGCTATTTTGCCAGAGTCACAAGCAAGGTTTATGGAATCTAGAAAGGAGAGGAGGGCAGTGATGGTACTATGCCCGGGACAGAAACCATGTTGTGTATGGGTTAGTAGGTTGTTTTGGGTCATATAGGACATAATTTGGGATTGAATACATTTCTCCATAATTTTTGATAGTGGGGATAGGATGGCTATGGGCCAAAAATTAGAAGTGTCAGTATTTTTGCCTCCTTTATGGAGTGGAATGATAAAGGCAATTCTACATAATGATGGGACATTTGATTCTAGTATGGATTGGTTTATTAAGATAGAGATGGGATGGACAATGTTGTCTGCAGACAATTTGAGGAAATTTGTGGGTAGGTTATCTGGGGCAGTGGAGCATGGTTTGAGATGAAGGAGGAGCTTCTTTATTTTACTTATAGAGATAGAAGAGAAGCTAAAAGTAGGAATAGGGGTAGTCAGATTGTGTGGAGATGTAGAGGGGTTGGTTGGGGGAGGAGGCTGAGAGTGGTGAGAGAAGGTGGTGGTGAATTTAGCTATGGATTCTATGAAGAAGGTATTGAAGTTAGAGGCATTTTCTAGATCAGTAAGGTTTACATTAGGGGATGAATTATCCTTATTGCCTAGGTGGAGAAGGGAGAAGATAGTCCCAGAATTGTCATGGGTTGAATAAGTTTTCTTATTGAAGTTTTATTGTAGTATGATATTTGATCCCTGATTATTAACTTTTTTCAGTGTTATGGAGTTGTTTGACTTCTGTTAGGACATGGGGTAATTTATTTTTATGGTAAAGTTTCCTCTTTTTGTCTCTTAGGTACATGATTTGTTTAGTTCCATTGGTTAACCAAGGGGAGAATGAAGTTTTAACTCTTTTAGATTTTAGTGGAGCAAGGTTGTTAAGAAGATTCAGGAAGGTTTTATTAAAGTAATCAATGGCATTGTCAACAGACAAGATTTTTAAGGGTGACCAATCTGTTACTTTTATGCAGTCTATGAATATTTGTGGGTTGAAATTGGAGAGGTCCCAAGATTGTACATAGTGGTGTAGCTTTTGAGGGGGAGAGGAGTGCCGGTCAGCAAATGCAGGCAGGTGGTCGCTGAGAGAGTCAGGAAAGGTGCCAGTATCTGAGATAAGGTTAGGATGAGATACTAAGATCCAGTCAATGATGGTACCAGTGGTTCCATATTTGTCTGGCCTGGTAGGAGAGTTTATTAATTGGGTGCAGTTGTACAGGTTGATATTTGGGGAGGGGGAGTCAAATGTTATCATGGCCCAGTTTATGTTTACATCACCTAAAATAACTGCTTCCTTTTTGATGTTAGTTGAAAACCAGGAGAGTATGTCTTAAAGTATAGGGGTGTTGTTGCCTGGAGGAATATAGAGTGCAGCAATGCATATGGATTTGTGTTTGTTGAGTATAAGGAGGGCAATGCAGAGTTCACAACTGGCAAATTTAGGAATGGGATTGGTGTAGGGAGTAACAGTGTAGGAAGAGGAGGAGAGTATAGCTACTCCACCACCGTTTTTGTTGGGTCTGTCAGAGCATAGCATTTGATGGCCTGGTTGGAGAATTTCATTATTTTTTACATTAGAATTAAGCCAGGTCTCTGTGATGGCAACAATGTCAGGTTGGTTATGGGAGAGCCAACCGTGGAGAATGGGAATTTTATTTCAAAGGCTTTGGGCATTGATTGTAATAAAAACAAAAATGTATTGGTGGTGGGGGAATGTGGTAGATGGAGATAAGAGCTGGGTGTGGCGTTGGTAGGGCCAGGGTTGGGGTGAATGTTCCCGGAGAGCGACAGTGAGAGCCTGTCTAGTATGAGTCGAATATAGTTTGTTAAAGAGGGTGAGTACAGGTTATGATGAATGGTGCATTTGAATGGGTGTGGGGGGTAAGGGAGAAGAGGATGGGGTAGGATGGGAATTACTCAGAAATTAAATAAGAGGGTAGTGTTTGAAGAGTAGAGCTCATGGGCTATAGAAGACAAAGATGGATAGGTAGTGTGTTTGAAGTTTGATGTATAGCGTGAAGGTAAAGTGTACACGCGTGATGCATATTGTGAAGGAAAAGTATAAGAGGGGGGTAGGAAGGTAGGTAAGAAATGGAAAGAATTGAAAGTAGAGTTATGATTATTACTAGGTTAAAAGAGTGTATTAAAGTCTGAGACATGATGGGAGGGGATGGGAAGTTGTGTAGGTGATTGGATGCTGTGGTAGAGTGGGAAGAGTTATGGACAGAAAAAATGTATGGGTAGTGGGGGCAGGTGGGAAATGGGGGCAGGGTAGGGGAGTGGAGTGAGCCTAAGCATTAGCGATGTTGAACAGAGTGGGGCCACACCAAGAACGGCAGGTAAGGAGCATTTAAACAAAGAAAAAAAATCAATCAGTAATGTGTCAATGGGATTGTTCTGTAGTATAGTTCTGTGAAAGGTAAAAGATGTGGGCAAGTAAGTTAATTTGAGTTGTATGGATGGATGGGGGGCCTACGAGAGCAGAAGGAGGTAGTAGAAATAAGACAGTAAAGGGAACTAAGAGCTTGCTATGGAAGTACAAGTCTAAAGTTTCAACAATTGTTTATGAGTATGTGACTTTGGTACAGCTAAGGAGGTTATAGATAGATTTTTAACAAGGAAATGGTGTAACTAACAATATGGGGAGGCGGGAATTAAAATACGTTTGCATGCAGCCTAATTTAAACACTATGGTAGGGGAAGAGAGAAAAAAGGTAAGAATAACTTGGAAGTCATGGGGGGGTGGATACAGTGCAGCTGACAGTACTGATGCAGAGCTCAACCAAAAGGCACTACAAATACCTGTTTGCTTAATAAAGCAATAGCTAGTGCTACTGAAAGGATTAAAAGATAAAATTCAGTGGAATGTAGTTGAAAATAGCCATTGTAACCACCAGGATAGAAGCATAGAGACGGTGGAAGTGATCAACTAGTAGCCCAAAAGTTTTCTGAAGTTTATAATTCTTTTGGAGTGTCCGTGCTCTCAAGTATGGGGAGGGGAACAAACCAGACCCACTATGTAGTTGTGATGTACAGACAGTAAAGGAAAGTAGATAAGGAAGAAATTGCAGTAAAGGAGTTAGGCAACCTCAGTGAAAGCTCCCTAGCCTTAAGCAGCATGCTACAATCACCCAGAATGATGCCTCAATACAAAGAGAAAATGATTGACCTTAACAATTGACTTAGTGTCTAGTGTCATTCCAAGGGGATCTAGTACCTGACAGCCTGGGAGGACATGATTGACAGACCATGATGCTTTTTCAGAGATAGCCTTTATCTGTCTCTCCTGGGCTTTAGGCTTCTGGCAAAGGCTCTTCCCTCCCTCATAGTGCCATTTTAAGGCAAAGTCATGAGCACAAAATTACCAACATGAATTTTTTTTTCTAAATGAAATGCAAAAGTCATGCTGCTAAATGCTATAAGTCTTAGCATGAAACTGCACTAATTGCATGCATACCTTGCCCTGCAGGATGATGACATTTATGCAGTTAATGAAACCTGGTTCAAAGCTGTGGAGAGCACCCCAGCATTACCAGGCTACTCGTCCTACCATACTTTTAGACCCCAAATGGAGGGCTACAAAGCCAAAATAATGTAGTTTCAGTATTTATCAAACACATGCACACCTCCAGGCTGGTCAAACATATGACGCACAGTAAACACTCCAAGTGCAGTTAACGTTTGACAAAATGCCTATTCAAGTCATAGCTAGCTACAGACCCCCAACCATGACTCAGGACGCTAACTTCACCTATCTGGACTTACTTGAATCCATCAAGATTCAACCCTCTACCCTGATCCTGGGTGTCATTAACTATCCGACCATAGAGTGGAAGGCCTATTCTAGCCCAAATATGAACATTGAGAGAGTCCTCGACTTGTGCATTGGAGTGCATTGGATCAGCTGGCAGACACTCTACAAAAGGTGAAAATATCCTGGACCTGATCCTAACCAACATGAGTAGTCACTGTACCACTCCTACAGTGTCATCCTCCTTGGTAAGATCTGACCATAATGCGATCATGTTTGAAGTTACCATCTCCCCTGCCCCCCCCCCCCACCCCCCATCAGGGTCAAACAAAAAAACTTTTCCAAAGCTGACTAAAGTCTCCTCAGATCAGGTATAAGCAGCTTCACAGCCACCATTCCTTCAGTTGGAACAAGCACTAATGTCCAAGCCTACACCAAAAAACTATATAAGCACCTACATAACTGTATGGACTTAGCAATACCTGACAGGATCAAATAGGACCAAATCATCTTCCTCAAGGAAAAGTAAACCTGTCTGGTGGACAGCAGCAATAAACAAACTCTATAATAAAAGAAAAAAATGCTGTCCAGGACCCAGAAGGAGCAGGTGCCAAGTTGGAAGCAATCTCTCGTTTGTCTGAACAAGCAAATAAGTTCACTGGTGAAATCCTCTCAGCATAACTTCGAGCCTAAATTGACCACATGCACTAAGGACAATCACAAGACATTCTTCACATATGTCCACAATCTCAAAGGTAACACCCAAATCTGCTCTGAACTGGTGGTCAATAACACCACATACACAAATGCCATAGATATAGCCAACTTGCTGGCAGACAAGTTCAGTGAAAACTTCACCCCTCTGTCCCCACATCAGTAAACCCCAACATCCCCAGCACCTGCACCCCTCCCCTCATCACCAGGGAGCAGCTCTTTAATGCCCTCTCAAAGGCAAAAAATACAGTCTCCATGGGACCCAATAACATCCCAGGCTGCATCCTGTATGAACTCAGGCATAAGCCCTCAGCTCCCTTAAGCACCCTATTCATTCAACCAAAGCCTGAGCACCAGCTTCATCCCAGCTGAATGGAGGACAGCCACTGTCATTCTCTACACAAAGGTGATGTCCACTGACCCAGACAATTATGGGCCCATCAGCCTAACTAGCCAGATCTGCAAGGCCATGGAATGCATTATCATGGACTTTCTAAACAAGGACATTAGCAACCTCCAAATGCTTGACCCCACACAGTATGGTTTTGTCAAAGGGAGTTCATGCCTGTTAAACTTGGTTAATGTTTTCGAAACAGTCACCAATGCCATAGACGAGGGGAAGACAGTGCACACCACCTACTTTGGCCTAGCCAAAGCCTTTGACACTATTCCCCACTCAGGCATAGTAGATAAACTCTTCCAGCTAGGCATCAACCCGTATGTTACCAGATGGATAAATAACTGGCTCACTGTTACTACCCACTCAGTCAAAATAAGGAAAGCCACCTCTAGTAGTTGACCCGTAAAGAGCAGTGTACCCCAAGGATCGGTCTTGGGGCCTCTACTGTTTGGGATATACTTTTCTGAGGTGCAATCCAAAACCAGTGGTCTGTGGCTGACCAAGTTTGTAGATTACTGCAAGCTGGGTGCTGTCTTAAATTCTCCTAGTTGTGTGAGTATCCTCCAAAATGGCCTTACCCAGACTAATGACTGGTGCCAGAAGCATGGCCTCAAACTGAATGCCAAGAAATGGATCATTATCCCCTTAGGGGAAAATGGCATCCCCACTAATTATCACATTAATAACAATGTACTAAGCATGCAATCAGTTGTGAGGGACTTGGCCACCCAGGTTGATAGTAACCTGACTTTTGAGCACCAATTTGCCTCCGTTGTACAGAAAGCTTTCTACATGGCCCACCTCATAAAAAGGGTATTGCATCCAGGAACAAGGAAGTCATAAGATCCCTGTACTCTGCCATTATCAGACCCATTATTGAGTACAGTGCTCCCTTCGGCATGTACCTTGCTAAGCAAATAAAGCAGATGGAGATGCTACAGTGGTTCCAGGCCAGGAAAATCCAGGGGGGTCTTGATCACCTATCCTATACAGATAGGCCAAAAGCCCTTCCCCTCTACTCAGTCTTGTACAGACTGCTCAGAAGTGACCTGTGTCTGGCAAACAAGGCCATCTCAGACCCAGCCTTGGTGGAGTTGCTGCATATCTGTAAGTCAAACTACACTCAAGCAACCCTCATGCAAGGCCTTAACCTGGTCTGTGACATTAATAGAACTTGTTGGCAGGATAGATTTGTGTACCAAAGACTCCTCTCTCTGTGGAATAGACTCCCTCTCCATGTCAAGCAGAGCACCTCTCTAGCCCTCTTTAAGAGGAATCTGGATGACTGGATGGGAAACAGAAAATACTCTCCTAGGATCCCACCTGTGTCCCTGATGGACAGGGGAAACAGGTGCTGGCTTTGAGGGAACATAGGTGAAATTCTTGGCTAGGCTTATAAGGGCCTCCGGGCCAATAGCTTAGTATCATCCTATGAACCTAAGATATATAGCAGTTGTTGCTATACATATGTCTAATACCCCCACTCAACAACTACTACTTAAGTCAGTCCCATTTGTGATCTAAAGTCTACAAACTTGTTTGCTGTGAGTAGCTTTGTCATATCATCAGCAATCATTTCAGTTTCACAATATGAAAGCACGATCACTTTTTGTTCAAGCAAGACATGAATATAATGGTGTCTGACTCAATATGCTTGGTTCTTGCATTGATTTTCTCACTGGTTGTAAGCTTAATTCAACCCTGATTGTCTTCATATAAGACCGTAGGCTGGGACACTGGTTCTCCAAGATTTTCAACTAACTGCTGTGACCAAACAGCTTCTTGATTGGCATAGGTAGCAGAGATGTATTCTGGTGCTGTAGAAGACAATCCCAGTGAGGTATGTTTCTTGCTGGACCAGGATGTAGGACTGTTTCCTAATTTGAACAAGTAACCACTTGTAGATTTGCATGTATTTAGGTCACTCCATCAACTCAGGGTCCACATATCCAGTGAGGTCTAAGTCATCAATTGCTGAAAACTGTAAACTGAAGCCTTTTGCATCTTTGAGATACCTCATAACTTTTTTATTAAATTCTAGTCTCTTTGACATGGTTTAGTTATGCACCTGCAGATAAGCAACATGGCTGCTAAAAATTCTGGATGTGTAGTGGTTGCACTATACAGACGTGCCCACACTGCTTGTCTGTACTGCTCATTAGATGGTAGAAGATCTTCCTCTCCTTCCAAACTTTGGATTAAGCTGGGTCCATGGGCATGCTCACTACTTTAGCCTCACCCATGCTTTACTGTTGAAGAAATGAATCAATTTTTGCACTCTATTTCAACAGAAAACTACTGTCTTCCTCACGCTGTGTTTTAATTCTGAGGTTTTATGTCACCTCACCAAGATCTTTAGTCTCAAAGTGCTGATTGAGTACTACTATTAACTTTGCAATTTCATCATTCCTTTTGTAAGCAATAATCAAGTCCTTCACATAGAATAACAGATACAGCCATTCAGCATCTATATGTTTAGAGTATAGACATGAATCAGTTTTGCTTCACATGAATCCTTCATCTAGCAGAACGTTGTTTAATTTTTAGTTCCACGCTGGAGCTGCTTGTTTAAGACCATACAGGGATTTTTGCAGTTTGCAAACAAGAAGCTCTTTGCCACTTTTCATATATCCTTCTGGCTGTGACATGTATATTTCCTCTTCTGTATCTCCATTAAGAAAAGTTGTTTTGATATTGTGATGTTTCACACTCATTTTCTGTAAAGCCACCACTATCATCAGTGTTCTGAAAGTACTTTGGCAACTGCAGCAAAAGTAGCATCATAGTCTTCACCAAATTTTTGTGTGTATCCTTTTGCAACTAACCTTCCCTTGTACCTACAGACTGTCCCTTCAGAGTCACATTTGGCTTTAAAAACCCATTTACATCTGATTACATGTTTACCTTGAGGTAACTCTGAAAGTGTCCATGTCTGGAGCTCATTGAGTGATGTCATCTCTTCATCAGCAGCTCTAATCCACATTTGCTTCTCATGTGGTGGTAGTTTTTGCATCTCTTCCCATAAACCTGGCTCTGCCTGAACAGCTGTGTGAGTCATATAAGACAAATGATTAGGTGGAATACCTTTATTGCTTGTTGTTGATTTTCTGATTGAAGTCACTTGTGGTTCAGCATCTTCTTTATCAGTTTTTGAATTGTCTACAATAATTTCTACTTCTGTGCAGCTTTGTTCTTGTGTTTCTTGTGACAGTTTGTGTCATTTCTTAAAACTCTGAACACAGAGAATTTTCATCAACAATCACACTTTTGCTGACTTACCTTGTTTGTGTCTGGATGTAGAATTATGTATCCTTTCTGAGACTCATTGTCACCCATAAGTACACCTTCCTTTGCACATAGATCCCATTTTTTGTATGTTTTTCCTTGGGAATCTGTACATAGGTTTTTACTTCCAAAAATTTTGATGTGCCTCAAATCTGGTATCTTTCTGTTCCACAGTTTAATTGGAGTTTTCTCTGTTGTTTTTCCTGGCAAATTATTTTGGAGATAGCATGCAGTCATGTTAGCCTTTCCCCAGTATGTGGTTGTCATATCAGCATTGAAAAGGATGCTCCTTCCACTCACAGAGAGAGATTGATTCATTCTCCCTGCAACAGCGTTTTGTTCAGGGTTATATGGTACAGTGGTCCGGAACATAATTCCATGTTTTCTGAGAATGGTTTGTGTTGTGCCACTTGTATATTCAGACTCGTTTGTTTGTAGCACTCTGGACAGTCTGACAAATGTATTACTTATTTGAGCTAGATACTGTTCTAACTTCACTGGCACTTCATCCTTGTTGTGCAACAGGTGCAATTTGTTGTAATTGAAGTAATCATCAATGAAAGTAAGAAAATGCTTCCTTTTCTAGAGTCTTGTGTTTCACTGAACCGCAAAGATCTGAATGAATTAAGCCCAGAGGTTTCTGAGCACTGCTGTTGCTCTGCTTTGGAAAAGGCTTTCTCATTATTTTTCCTTTAATGCTGCTGGTACATTTCATTATTTGATCACGCTGGCTACTTTTTGCACCACTTGCATAGTTACCCTCAACTAGTTTCTTTATTGTGTTAGGACTTCTGTGCCCAAGACATCTGTGCCATGTGTAGATGCAGTCAGAATGTTTTTCCTCTTTGGCTGTATTAACCACCTCACTGCAGTTCAGCTGATACAGTTCATCTATGATTTTGGTCTTTGCAAGCAAACAATCCCCTTTTGTGATGATGCAACTGTCACCTTGGAAAGTCACTACATTGCCTTGGTTTGTAAAGTTCTTCACTGACAATAGGTTACTTTCAAGATCAGGCACTTACAGAACATTTCTCATGTGTATCTTTCTGGTGATATTCTGAGAGATAAGACAGTAAATAAAACCATCCCTGATTCCTTCTGACTTTACTGCTGTGGTGATTGTTTTCTGTCTTGCTTTGATCAAGTTGAGTGAAGAAATTTCTGTCATTGGTCATGTGATTTGTAGCTCCTGAGTCAACTCACCATGTCTGCACAGATGAAATGCCACATTTGGACTCAAATGCATACTCAGTGCCTGAAGTAATTTCTCTTTCTTCCTTGACATTCTTAGCTTGTTGTGATTTAGCTTGTCTTTGCATTCTAACTTTCCAGATTCTGCAATCTGCTTTTAAGTGTCCTGTTTGTTTTTTTGCAAAGAAAGCATTTACGTATTTCTAGCTGCATATTACTGTTTTTATTTCTGGTTTTCATCTTTAAAGCAGCCTCTGTACTGGGCATACCTCCACTCTTTATGCTTCCTGTCTTGCTCTTGTATTCTTCCACAAGCTTGCCTTTGACATACTCTAATGTCAGTTTATCATCTGAATGTTCATCAAGTGCTACAAAAAGTGTCTCATTACTTTCAGGTAAACCACTAAGTAAAAGGGCTGCAATGTGAAAGTCTTTTATATCCTCCCCAGTAGCTATCATCCTTTCAACCATTTCTAAGGTATGTCGCATATATTCCTGCATATCCTGGTCTTTCATCATCTTGGTCTGATACGATTTTCTAATTAAATAGTGTTTAATGCTGAGATTAGCTCTTTCATATACCTTTTGCAGTTCCATATTTCTTCAGCGGTTTTACAGTTGTGTATATATATATATATATATATATATATATATATATATATATATATATAAAATCTTATCATCATCTATGCAAAGGGAGATCATGCTTTGAACTTTTTGACCCTTTTCTATCGACTAATCTATGGGTTCTACGAGTCTGACTTCATTTACACACTTCTACATACCTTATCTTATTAGATGCATCCTTACCTTGAATTTCCAAGACTGGTAGTTCTGATTTGTCAGATTCACTGCTGAAATCTTTGCTGAAGAAGTGTCAGTAGCCATCTTTACCATTGTCCTTTCTTACTTTATCTGTTGCTGTATCTTGCACTTATCTGCTGTAGCTGGTTGTATCTGGTGTCTGTGTGTCTGGGTGTCTGGGCCTATAACCTGTTAGACAAACTTATTCTGGGCATAGGAAATATATTCTTACAGTCTGATTGCAGTCTAAAAACTAGGTACGTTTATTCTTTTCTATTTAATGTCAGGAAACACATACTGCAGAAGGAACAGGAAATTACATCAAGCATATAACCATAAGATTCCTCCAGAAAACACTGTTGTCTTGTGGCTAAACACACACACACACACACACACACACACACACACACACACACACACACACATAGTAGTTGTTGCTATATATGTCTAACAATAATCAAGCAGGATGTTAAGGTCCAATATTCTTTTTTAGACTATGTGATATAGATAATTCAGTTGTTTAAAGATTCCTGGTTTCAAAGTTGGATCCATAATCTGCTTTCTAGCATCTTCTAATTTTCTGTCAGGATTGGCACCAATTAGGCATGCACTTTGAGGACAATTATAACTTTCACATGGCCATGCCCATGGACTGTGTAGTGGTTTGTGCCACCTTTGAGAAATTTATCACATCATTGTCTTGGTGTTGGGGAACAGAGATCTTACAATTGCTGGGCAGTTCATTATTTAAATGACTTTGATTGTAGAAGAAAGGGAACATACAGGAACTATGACATTTCAGGATATATATTATCAGATTGCTGTGCTATTTCATCAGGACAAAATAGAAGGTCTTTGTATTTTTTAGGGCTTGAAGTCAATATAGTTTCCTCTTTACATAGACTTCCACAGGATAAATTGGAAGTTCTAAACCCTTATATCAGTTTTTTTCAGCTAGAAAAAGTTAAAAGTCATACAGGTTATGGAATTGTGCAGATTTTAAAATGTTGCTTAGAGGGCAGTGATTCTGAGGTGGAAGTTCACTAGCTCATTAACTAATCTGCTTTGCAATGGATGTCAAAAGTACCACAGAGTCAGGATTACTAGAAGGACAAAATCAGACTTTAATTTGTAATTCATGTATTTGGTGGACTTCAATGGTAGAGCTTTCTGACAGGATGAATGGGTGGCAAGCAATGCATTGAGGATGTTCATAGATGCAGCTGCAGGATATGGGATGGGAGCCTGCTTTTAAGCACAACAGTTTGCTGTAACCTGCCCTATACATTCATCCATAGAAAAAAAAAGACATCACATTTCTGGAATTAGTACTCATTTGAGTTTCAGTGGTTCTTTGGCAGAACAATGCATGTAACAAAGGAAGAGATTTTACAGGTCAACAACATGTCAATGGTTCAAGTTCTGAACAAGAAGTCCTCCAGATCTTTATAGGTTCAGTCAGTTTTAAGGAATGTGGTCTTACAGTTTATGTATTAACTTGTCTTTCTCTGCAGACGATATCCCAGGGATTCATAGCATGCTTACTGCTACTCTTTCTTGCTTATAGCTTTCCACGTTTCTGCAGATGGCTCAGAGTCAGATTCCTGATGAGTTGTGGATGACTGAAGAAGAATAGTGCAGTTTATTTGGTGGAATTTGTAGGCTATTTATACAATATGCTTGTTGTACAAATAACATATGTTGGTGAGAAAAAATATGTATCTAACAGGGTCCCCATGCTCTGGAAAAGATTTCTCATCCATTTGAAGCAGATTCCATCCCTAATCCTATTTAAGTGTAACCTTGATCAATGGATGGGGAATCGGAAATTCACTCCAGATCTGGCCCTCTTGTCTCTTAGAGGCAAACAGGAATGCCCATACTAATGTACCCCCCCACATAATCTCTAGAAATCTTCTAACTAACATACCCCCTGCTAATAAATGCCCATGCTACATATGGATACAGTTCGGTTGGATTGCATGGCTAGGCTTATAAAGGCCCTGGCAGTCATAGTACTAGTATATAACTATGAACTATGAACATGTGAATTAGATTGCTGAGATGTTTTTGTATGAGCTTTCCAAATGTACAAAATGTTTTAGCTAGCCAGTTAATAATGCACTGTTTAACATCTTGTTGGTCTAAATTTGAAACCCCCAATACTGTTAGGGTGCATTTATTTACCCTCAGTTTGTTTGCCATAGCCTTCAGTATTCAAGATTTAACACAGCATTGGTTACTTGACAGATTATTAAAAGGCTGTGATGCCATCAAGGGCATACATTCCTTCCATATCATGACACCTTGTTGATAAATCCTTGTTAAAATCTGTTTTGATGGGTGTCCACACAACCTCATCTGATTGCCATATTTATGCAATTGGTTATATGCTGGGGCTATTTGTATTAGTTAGTTGCTTTGGGGTTTGAAATAATGCCATTTTTCAGTGGCAGTTATTGCTATATTAATATGGATTGCTAGATCAAAGACCAATCAGTCAGGTCAGGGTCATCACATGATTTTGAAAAGATCAGCAGCTCTCCAAAGGCTTTCCCGTCCCTATAAGATGGATAGTTTTGGATTTGTTTTCAAAACTGGAAGCAGTTACACACCTGGGACCTCATTACCTGTTTACATAAGGCCTTAGGCTGTCAAAGTTTACTATGCAATAGCTATTCTAATCATTCATCTAGGATGGGTCAAGCCTCAGATTTGGTTTTGAAGGTCAGTCAGTAGAACTGATTAAGAGGATAGATGGTCCTCTCTGGTGTATTTGACTTATATTAAGTAGCTTTGTAATGTATGCATCTTTCTTTGTTTCATGATTTTGATGTTTTTTCTTTTATTTGCAGGTAGTCTGTGAGCTTTGATCTTCGGACATTCTTTTATTTCCTGGGGAAGGGAACCGGCAGACCAAATGTCCTCAGAGGAGTATGGAACGTGGGTTTGCATCCTCATATATGCAAAACAATTTGTAAAGGGTTTGGTGACATGTTGGGCTCAAATGTTATCAAGTTTATACTGGTTCCTCGTGAAGTAGGTCAGCCACATGTTTTTATAATCCACCTAGTTGGTAATGACATTAACAAGACTCATAAGCATAAATTACTTTCTTGAATGTTGAAAGATTTAGTTACCATTCAGAATTTTTACCTGGTCTTCTGGTTGACTGGTCTTTTGTTGTGCCCAGATTAATTTGGGGTGGGGCCATAAAGCCTAGAACACTAGAGACTGCTTGAAAATTTTTGAATCATAGAGTGGCTTGTGCTACTCCACAGAAGGGTTTTGCATTAATCATCTGTTGGGATTTTAAAGATAAAGATTCCTTTTGTTCTGGGAAGACTGTATTTGTTTATTTACTATTTTTTGACTGGCTAAGTGGGCTGGACTACTAGCCCTTTTTAGCCATGACCGGGACTGAAAAAATAAGGCATAAAACAGATATATGGGTTTTGATTAATTTAACCTCAGCCTGACTTGTATTTGCAGAATATGGTAACAAACTGAGCAATTAGATCCCCATTAGTGTAACTATTGTTAAAAAAACAACAAAAAACTGCAAGCATTATTGAAAACATTCCCTTTTGATTTGTTGATTATTTTTCTAACTAGTCACCAGGAAAGTTGGGGGGGGGGGGCAGGCAGCTTGTGTTTCAGAGAGGTGGGCAGTAGCTGCATAATCACCCCATTTTAAATTCCAGCAAGCATCAGAATATTAGAGCAAGTAGTCTACAAAGCAGCACATGGTCTTTTTACCAAGAGGCATGGTGATTATGCTACTCAGTTCATAAGGGACAGTCTGGACCACTCAGGCCATCTGTCATGTTGCCTGTTTTACAGGGTCTTTTAAAGTAATTAGGATGCAATCCTGATTTAAGAGTTAGCTGGCTTTATATTTTTTAATCTGATTTCATCAATGACAATGTAATGTATTTTGCCAATAAAATAGTCATAATATCTTTGATTTGTACTTGTATTTTGTGGGAGAAAGTGAGGTGCAGACTGTGATGCCCATGCACTGGCCCAGCAATCAAGGAGCCTCAGTCCTCACCACTAACACCAGTGAGGGGCATCCATATAGGGAAAGGATAATAAATACACACACAGTAAAGTACAATTTTGCTTAAGAACACACAGAGATCACAGTCAGTCTGGGGCTGGTTTCTCCCTTTCTCTCCAGGTCCCCAATAAGATTCCCCACTGGCATGGCTATAGGGTCCAGATCTCAGCCTAGTGGACAAGCTAAAACCTCCAGCACCCTCTCTGTCCAACCAGTGCTATGTGTCCCTGGCCAAGTAGCTGACACACACACTTTGAGATAAGAGTTATATAGAACCACATGGACACTCCTGGGGAAGGCTATCACAGGTTCTACTTCGCTGCGCCTTTTTCCCAGACTATAGAGTAGTACCTCTTGTCACCACCCACTAATATTTATCAGCTACTAAAAGGCACTTATGAAAGGGTGTCCAATTATACTGTACAATATTATTATCCAAATGGTAAGTGCAACTGAACAGTCAAGGCTTATTGGAGTGGCTTGGCCAGTATCACTATATACATGCAATGTACTCTAGAGCTTACATTTACTCTACACAAAACAGCCACAGTTGAAAGGTTTAAAAATATTTAAAAATAAATAATAAAAACACAAGACAATACTTCTTACTACACAGTGCTAGTCAATAGTTCAGGGATCATAGAGAAATACTTAAAATAATACAGTAGAAAAGTTCTGACATCAATACAGAAAAAAAAACTAAACTAATCTTCCTAGGTCCTGGCTATATCTAATAGAAAACATAGTTCTAAAATAAACTTGCATATAGAACACAGGTAAAGTGCTGGTGAGTTGGATGTTTTCAAGACAAATGCTAAATGCCCGCATTCCTTCTGTCCTTAAATTGATAACATAGTACCACTGATTCATTTCAGATTACATCATTTCTTTCTGGTTCCCTGGCTAACAGAAACTCCAAGGTTAATAGGCCTTTTGATCTTGCAGCTGGTCAGAAAGCCAGAGCAATAGACAAAAAATATACATGTAAATTCTAACCATTAACTCTGGCCTCAAACAATAGGCAGAATGCCTCCCTCTAGACATCTCGGCTCCGAGTTTTAGATCAAAAATGTTCACAATGCTTGACTTATTAGTTTTCTTACAGCAGTGTGCACTGTTGTGACATTTTTTCCAGTTCAACATCCAATATAATCTTTTCACATTTAAGAGTACAAGCCTGTGGCTTACATTAATATTTACAATTGAAAGAATTATCTACAAAATTCTATCTAGCTAGGTTGGCAGCTTTCACCTTACTTCACACACATCCCTCCCCCCTCCGGAGAACTCAAGCTAGTTTTTCAAGTGACCCTTCAGAAACATTGCTTGAGAGTGTTAGGTCTACCTGAGTATACCTTACCCCATTCCCTGTCTTGAGAGCCCATCTGCATTGGCATTGCTAATCCCACTGCGGTGCTGCACTGACATATATGCTTGCAACCATAAGCTCCATCTTAGCAACTTGGCATTTTGCTGGCTGGCTCTGTGTAACCATGTTAGGGGATTGTGATCAGTCACTACAGTGAATTTTCTTCCATACAGATAAGGCTGAAGTTTCTGCAGTGCCCACACTATGGCTAGGCATTCCTTTTCTACAACTGCATTGGATTCCTCCCTGGCTTGGAGCCTATGCCTGAGATAAACCACTTGGTGCTTTTCTCCCTCTGAAGAAATCTGGCTAAGTACAGCCCCCACCCCAGGGTTCAAAGCATCCACCTGCACAACAAATTCTTTGCTGTATTCTGGACTGGCTAACACAGAAGGTCCTCTCAAAGCTTCCTTAATCTCCTGGAATGCCTGCTCACAGGCTGGAGTCCACACTACCTTATCTGACCAGTTATTCCTTGTCAGGTCTGTGAGGGGAGCAGCTATGCTACTATAACTGGGGACAAACTTTCTGTAGTACCCTGCTGTCCCTAAGAATGTCATCACCTGCTTTTTGCTAACAGGTGCAGGCCCTGCCTGAATGGCTTCCACTTTGGCAGGTTCTGGCCTGATCTTACCACTCCCCACTCTATGTCCCAGGTAGGAGACCTCTGCCATACCCACCTGACATTTGCTGGACTTAATGGCACCTCCCTGACATGTTGAAGATGCTGTTGCCAGGAATGGCTGTAGATGGCAATATAATCTAGATAAGCAAGGGCAAACCCTCCTGCTCCTGCTAGGATATGATCTACCAGCCTCTGGACAGTTGCTGGTGCATTGTGCATCTGGGCATCTTTGTGAACTCATACAAGCCAAAAAGAGTCACAAAAGCTGACCTCCCTCTAGCACTGGGAGTCAAGGTCACCTGCCAGTAACCCTTGGTAAGATAAATCATTGTAAGATACTTAGGCCCACCCAGCTACTCTAGGGCCTCATCTGTCCTAGGTATAGGGTAAGCATCTGACTCTGTGTGACTATTTCATTTCCTGCAGCCCACAAAGAAGCTGGTGCTGCCATCCTTTTTTGGCACCAGCACCACTGGGGAGGCCCAGGGACTGTTGGACAGTTGAATTACCCCTACTTCCAAAATTTCCTGTATCTACTCCTTCAGAGTCTGTTTGACTCTCTCAGGCACCCTATAAGAGGCCTGCCTAGTAGGCCTTTGGGGTCCTGTACCCACCTGGTGCCTCACCAGGTTGTTGCACTCTGGTTTCCTAGTGAACATGTCCCCAGACTTGTGTAACACTGCTCAGATTTCTCAAACCTGGGTAGGATGTAGCTGCTGGGACATTCCTACCCCTTCCACTGAGATGTCAGTCCGAGTATCACTGAGGAGATAAGTCACCAGATCTCTCACAGACTCCTCCTACAAACCACTGCAAAAGCTCAGCACAAGAGCCTGCCTATCATGGTAACATTTCATTATGTTAACATGGTACAATTTGTGCCCCTGCCTCCTGCTTAGCAGTTCTACCATGTAGTTTACATCACTTACCTTTCTTACCACCTTGTAGGGTCCCTCCCAAGCTGCTTGCAGCTTGTTGTGCCTGACAGGAATGAACCATTACCTGCTACCCTACAGCATACTCTTTAGCTTGAGCATTCCTGTCATACCATACCTTTTTGTGTTATTGGGCTTCTGCCATGTTCTCCTGGGCCAAGCCTATGAGCTCCCTGAGCCTTGTCCTGAGGTTTAGGACATATGCCACAACAGAGTCCTTGTGAGATTCACACTTACCTTCCCACTCATCTCAAATTAAATCTAGAGGTCTCCTCACCCTATGCCCATAAAGCAACTCACAGGGTGAAAAACCTGTGGATTCCTGGGGAACCTCTCTGTAAGCAAAAAGCAGATGGAGGAAATATTTGTCCCACTCCCAATTAAACTGGTCTGCAAATGCCTGTAGCATGGACTTGATTGTAAAGTTTAACCTGTCAACAAAACCATTAGTCTGGGGATGGTAGGGGTGTTATTCAGATGTTTCACCCCACAGTACTTTCACAGACAAGCCAGCAGGTTTGACATGAAGTTGGCACCTCTGTCAGTCAGTATTTCTTTTGGGAAACCTACCCTGGTGAAAATCTCTAACAAAGCATTTGCCACCGTTTTTGCCTCAATGGAGGACAAAGCTACTGCCTCAGGGTATCTTGTAGCATAGTCTACAACCATTAGGATATAATTTTTCCCTGTGGAACGTGGGGTACTCAGAGGCCCCACAATATCCATAGCTACCCTGTGAAATGGCTCTTCAATCCCAGGCAAAGGCATCAAAGGAGCTCTCACTTTGTCTCCTGTCTTGCCTACTTTTTGGCACTGTTCACAGATCCTGCAGTACCCTGTTACGTCTCTGGAAATTCAAGGCCAATAGAAGTTATGTATAATACGTCACTTTATACATTTTATGCCCATATGACATGCAAAGGGAATATCATGAGCTATGGCTAGAAGCTCCAGATGGTAGGCTCTAGGCAGACCAACTGCTGTACCCTCTAACCTTCTAGCCCTCCCTCAGGGGTCCACTCTCTATACAGTAACCCTTTGTCCTAAGATACAGATTCCCCCTTCCCTTGAGAATCAGGTGCCTCACTAGCTACCTGCCTCAGGCCTTGCAATGTAGGGTCTGAGAGCTGAGCCTGTCTCAACTCTCTCTTTGTAACCCTTCCCAGCTTCCCTTCCACAAGAAGTCTGGCATCCTCTGACAGTGGTACCTCACTGTCAGCTTGGGTACTACTAATCATCTCTACCTTTGCAGTCACTCTGCCAAGGGAACATCAGTAACCACAAGCAGCTGTGGCTCACTTTCAGTCTCACTGCTACAGACAAACTCCCACCCTGAAGTAACCACCTCACCAGTCCTGGTTGCAAGTATGCAGTCTGTCTGGGTCTCCCCCAGGCTACCAGACCCACATGCTTGTCTTCTAGCCTGACTGCATGCAAATGCATTAACACATAGTATTGCCTCATCAAAATCCTTCCCTATCGGGGCATCTGCATGATGGTAGTTCGGTACCCTGTTGTCTCAAAACAACCTACTATTGGCATTTTGTTTTCCCCACTTACTGGCACTCTCACCTTTTATAGGTTCATAGGTTCATAGGTAGGTACTAGGCTATCTGCCCGAAAGCATTTATAAGACTAGCTGGAATGTGTTGGCTTTCGCCGCCTTGCCTCCGTGGACATCTGTATGACACATGGCCCCACTGGTTGCATTCAAAACATTTAACCCTAGGTCCTGGATGTGTATCTGGACTAGTAGCTTCCCCTGCTACTGGCCTAGGTCTCCCTTCTTTCCCACCTCCTCTGAAGTAGCACATTGTCTATCAGCTAACCAGATCCTCATGTTCTCAGACAAAGTGCTAAGGGCTTGTTCCCTCACCAAAAGGTCTGACAGCCCTTCAAAAGTGGTGACCTGGCATCCACTCACCCATCTATGAAAATAAGTGCTCAGTTCAGCAACATATTCACACACACTTTCATCTGCCTTGCGTCTATGCTCACAAAACATTTTCCTATAAATTTCAGGTGTTAGCTTAAAAAATTCTAACAAACAGTTCTTAACAGTAGTATAATCAAAATATTCACAATCAGCATGTTTAGGCAACACAGTTACAACTTTACCATGGAGTAAGGGGGTCAGGAACAGTACCTAGACCCTTTGGTCAGCATCATACTGTTTCCATACTCTCTCAAACATATGAATGAAACTATCAAAATTAGCCCCCTCTATAAACCGCAGAAGAAATTTACTGACCTTTTGTGCTTCTGGGGTGCATTTACTCCCTTCCTCATTACCTCTATGACTCTGGTGAAGAGTCAGCATCTCCTTTTGTTACTAAACTTGTTACAATGCCTATAGTTTTAAGAAAAGAAGGATAATATCAACAACTCAGAAATAGTTATGGTGACAAACTCCATTATGTGGCTTTCATGTCAAAACAGACTACTAACCATGGGTAATATTTAAAAGTAATACAGAGTGAAGTGAAGGCACATTTTGATGATGACCTGAATGCTTGGCTTGTAAAGGTAGCTCTAGATTTGTAGTATATGTAGTTTATCGCAGACACTTGGGCATTGTTATGAAACAACTTTAGTCCACTGTTAAGCTGTTAGATGGTATAGTGGAGAGCATCATATTGTAAGACGTGGTTGAGGTTTAATTTGTACATCATAACATCTAAGATAAGGATCCATAATTTCTTTAGGGTACTCTTATATGCTTCTGTAGGGAAGAAATGATGGGGAATTTCTTATGAGTCCTGCTCTGTGCTTTCTCATGATGTGAAGATGGATGCTTCAGGACAAAAGCTGTTTTGCTTATGCCTTCTTATGTATGCCATGAATGGTAGTAAATGGCTCTACAAGTAGCATATTGCCAGAAATGCAGTAACTGATTTTGGGCAACATAAGGTTGGCACTGAGACATGACAATGTGAGCAGGAATCAATGACTTTGGAAGCAGGCATAAAAAAGTATAATGCTCCATGAGCCTGCATTATATAATGTGTCCTAGCTAATTGTGATGACTTGTTTCATGTTCATTGGGCAGATCAAAGAATGAGAGGGGTATAAAGGCAAATACAAAGGAGGCCTATCTAGGTAGGTGACAGGGAAGAACTATTCATGCCTCCATACCATGGTGTAGCGACTTGCCCTTGTGGTTTTGGCATTGCAGCAAGAGGTGGAGTTATCAAATCATAATCATTGAAGGACTGCTTCTACCAGAAAATCCCTCACGACTCTCATGCCCAGCATTTTTGTAGGTGGAGTTGTGTCAGCTTGTATTACCTTAACTTACTTCAATATAACAAGTCAACAGATTAATCAACACTCGAGAAAGGGAAATATTTCACTGAGCTGTTATTTCAATGAGTTAAAATAACACAGAGATGAAACATTGCTAATTTATCTGCTTGTCCCCATAAAGTTAAATCTCTTTGAAATTTTCCGTGAAATTTTTCTTTCAAAAAAAAAAAAGTCCACATTCTTTAAGCCACACATTGTCTGTTGGAGGGGGGGGTCTACTGAGCTCTGTGCTGTTTGACTTCTGTGTAGATTTCAGCCTATTAGCAACTATTTTTGACCCGAAGTGAGGGAGATGCCTTTGTGTGCCAGGAAAGAGTAAGTTCATAGGGCAAGGGGTTCAGGAAACCATAGACTACTTTCTTTCACCTTGATCTTTACAAGGTTGCATTTTGCTGTTGTATTTATAGCCCACTTGAGTCCCAAATTAGTAACCTTTTAGGATGTAAAACAGTTTTATTATTACAAATGCTATTGGTATAAAATTGATATTTTATACAAGGACAGTGGATCTTATACACATGCATTTTAATTTTTTGCTATATTTGTAATTTTTTGCTATATTTATAATTATAATAATTATCTGAGATTTTCAACATTTTTTACAACATTTATATTTACAATATTTATTATATGTATAACATTAACCAGAATTACATGTTCTTTCTGTATTAGATTTATTTGTTTAATTTATATTAGTTGTATTATAACGGACATCTCCGTTGCTTATTTTAAAGCTGTCTCGCTATGTTAAACCCATTTAACATAGCGAAACAGTAAAAAAAAGCAACGGAGATCTTGCTTTCTTTGTTGCTTTTGCCCACAGCTCTGATGTACTGCGCAGGCGAGCAGTACATCAGAACTGTCGCGGATGCCAGACATCTGCGGAAGGGCAGCAAACAGGCATTATACTATGCCATTATTTAAGAAAAGTAATAGTTTCTTTTCTTAAATAATGTCATGGTATAATAGCAATAACCCACTTCTGGGTGTGGGTAATGCTGTATTTACCCACGGTTGGCTTTGTTTGGTCCCTTGGGCTTCGCCCTCGGGACCAAACCACGCCAACCGTGGGTAAATCCAGCATTACCCACACCCAGGCATGGGTTATTGCTATAATAGTATTTTCACTGTATGGCCATTTCAAATTTTGCTCCATAGAAATCTGTTTGAAGTTAATTTACTCTGCCACTTTACAATAACTTCATTTTGTATAAAATAGGATACATGAGCAGAGTGGATAACGCAGTTTATCAGTTTAATTTTTAAACATGGTAACGTCCATTATCTAAGAAAATTAAATTATAGTGCAATAAGTTGTAAATCTCCTGCACATGTTTTGCAGTTGGGTATTGAATAGTACTATAAGATTTGAAATCCCAAAACCACATTGCTATCCCATAGCAAATTGAAATAAGGCATAAGGAATTTACACCTAATTGCATTATTTAAGTCATTATATTGGAATACAACATATTATTCCCCTGTGCTCTAGTGACAGTATTGTTGTTTTATAACACTGGGACAGCTGACAGTACATTGTTTTGCAAATATCATGTACAGTGGATAAGACAATACATTAGCTTTTCTTGTTCTTCTTCTGTAAATTTCTTTAAGTATAATTTCATTTGCATGACTGCCATACACTCACCTTCTATCCTTGCCAATCGACTGCTCCAAGGTGCAAATATTATTAGCATGCATAGCTAGATAAGCAAAAACTGCACTAAGACATATGAAACAACAGATCCTCAGTGGCAGGTAGATAATGTGCTTAGTTATCTATTTTCAGGAATCACAGATGGAATTCTGAGTTGCATTTCAGTATTACGAGTCAATGGAACACACATAGTATGATATGATTTGGTACAACCTATCAGTAGCATTCAGTACAGTGGTGTACTATGTGACCAGAGATTCTTTATGAATTCTACCCATTTTCTGTAGCTTTACTCATGCTGTTAAAACCAATTAATCAATCATTCAATCAACCAATAAATTAACCATTCAATCAATTAATCAATCAACTAAATCAGCCAACCAATAAAATTAAAATAATATAATATAAAACTCATCGACCTCCACTTTTTTCTTTCTTCTATCAGTGCACGAGAAAAGGAATTTAGTTTCCAAATCTCCATTGTTCATTTTATTAGATTTTATTTCTGCCTTGAAATAAAATTTAGAAATAAGCTTGATGTTGCACCTTATTCACTTTATATCACTTTTTGTGTACAAAATGGTTGACTCATAGTAAGATAAGACTGTCAACATGCCATTGACAGAATGACAAAGTACAAACTTTAAGTCTTTATACGTTTGTCACTGAAAGCAGACCTATAACAAGTCAGTATCTTATCTGACTTACTGTCATTCACCTTGATATCAGCATTGCCACCATACCTCTCAACTGCCCAGATTTTCACAGAATGTCTAGATTTTTGCCTCATATTTTTGGTCTGTTTCTCATACAATTGTGGTTTTCTGGCACACTTTGGCAGATAATTGAAGACTGATTTCAGAAAATAATGACAAACATTTGAATTGCAGACGTTATACCCATCAGAAAACCAATGTTAATGCAAAACCTGTTATTCTATTAGCTTGTCTAAGTTTGTAACAGCAATATTTAAAAATTCTCCCTATTTTTAGCCCTTTGTCCTCCCCATTATTTATTTATGGTTTAGTGCAGATTTCTTGAGCTAAGAGGTTAACAGGTTAAAAGACACGTTAAGGGGGATTCAGGGTCCATAACACCTCCAAACACAGTAGAGGTTTAAATCTGCTATGGACTTTCCAGCATTATTCCCTATTTGTGTAGTTTATGATAAATGATGATAGTTGCAGAGGTTTGGATTCAGGAATCTCATGCTCAGTAAAAGTACTTTGCACCAGGTTTTCCTTAGTATAAGAGCTAGATAATCCAGATCCAAGAAATCAAGTCTGTCTTGGTTAATAGAGAACAGCATTGCTACTATAATAGTGTGCACAAAGAAGCCTTATGTATATGTGGCATAGTGTTGGATGGTTCACAAAAGTGACACATTTTGATGGAATATCTGTTCTTGCCTCACTGTTGCCTTCCAAGAAACTTCAGCATAAAGGCACTCAGTAAAAAGCAAAATGTTCTCAACTCTCACATAATGAAGAACCCTCTTAGTTCTAATAGCTCCTGGCAGTGAGCAGAGCAGGCCTATTCCTTCACAGAAGACATCTGCCTGGCTCTCTGACTCCCTGTATATTCTAGAAGTCACTAGAGTATGTGTTCTATGCAATGCATTTGCAGTCAGAATTGATGCACTTCTGTAGCATCCTTTGAAGGGCATAAACTGTAGTATCCACTTGCACAACTTATCCACAACTGTAATAAGCAGTTGCTCCAGTTTAAAAAGAAAATATATATTTTTTAAGTCCTATCAAAAGACTTCAAGGCTGAAGCACTTTAGAGTTCAGTGTGTAGGCTATAGCAGCTACTTGCTACAGTTTAAAAGGAAGAAGTTTTTTTTTTTTGTTACAGCAACAGGACGTCAGGACTGAAGCACTTTAGTAATGTGTTTGTGGACTACAGTACCTGCTTGCTACAAATCTATAAATTTGTAGCAAGCAAGATACCTTGCTCTGTATATGCCAATTATTTTGTCTTCATAGCTTCTTGGTGTCTGCATTCAGTACATGAAATAAAACCGATTCTACTTTGTGCCTCTTTGCTAATTGCTCTGTACCAGCCATAAACTGATTGCTCTCTACAATAACAGGCCTGAGGATGGGAAGGTCACTGTAGTAGAATCTATTGCTAAATCTTCCCTCACTTTAGTCTCCACATCAACTCAGTCACTGCCTTCCTTCCTGGGACAGCTATATGTCATGTGTTATTGCATTTCTATTTGTTCTGTGATGGTGTAGAACAATGAAACGATCTTGTCAATGTGTTGTATTTATATCTGATTTTATTCTAGTCAGATAAGCTTTAAGTATGTTGACCCTGTGCCCTTTGACAAGTATGTATGTAATTTTTATTTTTAAATTTACAACATTCTTTTGGTGTACTGGTTAATATGATGAATGTTTACTAAGTGATGGTTTTATTAGGTACTTATCAGTGCAATACTATGTTTTGATACTTTGCTCTGCACATCTCTATGCAGTGTGTAGTTTGCTATCAGTATACCTCCTGCTCAACCTGTTTTGACCATACAGTCATAAACTTTCTTACCTTCTCTCTACTTGTAGAATAGTTTGTATTCTCTTGTTCTGATTCATTTGGTCCTTCCTTTATCTCTTAGAATAATCTAGCTACCTATGTATTAACTTTTTTGCTTCCATATAATATTTCAATTTAGTAGAGTTTTTCTCTAATCTTTCTTTTCAGAGCCCATGGTCACTATATCAATTCCTGACTGTGAAGTAGCAGGTGCTCTGCCACAAGCACACCTCTGCAAAAGTGTTCACTGAGAATATTGTTATTGTGCATATTAAGCAAGTTTAACATGAAGACTCTTGCTGTGCATTAACTTTAACTAATTAAACACTTGCTTGGCTTTACTTCTCCTCACTTACCATACCCCAAATCCCCAATATCTCGATCTTACTCTTCCACTATACTTTCCACATACACCTTGCACTTAACTTTAGCACTACCAAAGATGCACTCTTATTTCTACTCTAGTCTTCCCTGCTTCCATCAAACATTTATCATTTCCAAGTCCATTCCACCTCCCATACAGTGTATCACCATTTCTTCTCATACACAAGCACTTCTGTATCTGTACCTCTAGTTTATGCCTGAGCAAAACTCTCTCTTATTTTCATCCCTGTAATTTTCTCTCATATTCTACAGTCAGATTAATGGTTATCTCTCATCTCTTCATTTGTAATAGTTCTCGACCTTCCCCTTATCTCTTTATACTGCTTATGCCCAACTACCCTCAATCTCTTTACATTCATGCACATTTAAATCAGTATTTTTTTCTTACTACCCTTCTTCTCCATACCTAGTCTATACTGTTAAATAGACTCTTCACTATATAAATTTCATCCTCATTCATATGAGTATTCCCCTATATCTACCTATCAATCCCAATAATTACCTATCAGTCCTACCTATCAATCCCAATACCTACCTATCAATCCTATCATCCTACTCCACTTTACTCTTTCCATTAATCTGTACTACCTATAAATGCATCCCTCCACACTACTCCCACCACACAATATCACCTATCCACAAATCCTTCAAAATCCTAAATGTGCACTACTTCACCTTCTGTCACTAGCATTTTTCACTATACTTGGATTCTCAATCAGCTATCACAATTATCTCTCTCCCGTTGTTACTTACCTAGCACTTACCACATAATACTTAAACCAAAATTCTGTAACACATTTCTCTATCTCCTCCCCCCACTCAACATTAATTACATTAGCACTCTAAAATCAGCATATGCTCCAGCATTATCCAAAATCATGTATAAACTCAAGCCCAAATATAAGTGGCTCTTTAATAACCACATTGCAAACTGGAGAATAATACTGGGAAGGGGTATACATCCCAATCCCAAACTCACTCATCTAACCCCTGACATCACTAAACCAGCCTCCATACATCCAGAAACAGCAACAGGCTACCACTCCAACCACATAGAACTTAAAATATTACACGGTAATGTAAACGTTTTTATAACAAAATTAAAGAAGTTCGTGAATGTATAGCGTACTAGTCCCCTGATATCTTCATAGCAACTGAAACCTGGTTAAAGCCAATTACCAAAGATGCCGAAATACTGTCACCAGGTTATAATATAGTCAGACTAGCTAGAAGCAATAAAAAAGAAAATGGTGTTGCTGTTTTCTACAGAAATCTTTTAGATCTGTCCACTTGCCATGATACTATACCTACTTTTAACAATGTTGATCTTCTCATGTCACTATTTAAACTGAATAATTGGAAATCTCTAGCCATCATAGGTCATTACATACCACATGGTAACAACATTCTCATCCAGGAAGAAATCCTCTCCTGGATCACAGCCAATATAAGACTGGAAGCCATCTTGCCAGGGAGTGTTAACATAGACTAGCAAATGATAACTGTAGAAAGCCCAACGAATTCAGTTCAACTGTATGGATTCTCTATACTGATCATGACTCCAACTAGAATTAACAAGGCTATGTCTAAAGAATCGATCCTCGACTGGATTCTAACATCTACCTCAAACAATGCTGCAACAAGTATCAACCGTCCTGACCGCCTAAGCTATCACCAGTCAAATAACATAAACAGATACCCCAAACAGTGGCACAAGACTCAGCACTATAAAAATCAATGATTTACTTCCAACCTGTTCCAGATCAACTGGGCTGCAGTTACGGCACTTCCCGTCAATGAAGCAGCAGACACATTTAATGTAATATTTCTAAATATCCTGGCAGAATAAGTACCATTAAGAACCAAAGGATGTAAAAGCAAACCAGCCCCATCGTTAACTAAAAATAGAATAAAGTGACTCATGCAGCTTAGAGATAAAGTCTGGAAGTCATAGCTACAAACCAAATCTCAAACATCCCTGCAACAATATAGACAGTTAAAGAACCAAAGTAAATAATCCATAAAACAGGTCAAACATGCTTGTTGTAGCAACACCCAAAATTTATCGGCAAACAATCCAAAAAAACTTCTGGAAATCAATAAATACATTGCTCAATCCTGGAAATAAACCCAACCCTGCCAATCCTAAACCAATAACTCCCAAAGCATTGCTTCACAGTTTAACTCAAATTGTATAAATACAGTGCCCTCCCTCTTACAAAACAGCTCCATCCCACTCCAATCATTAAAACAAAAACAAACAGTGCTCCTGACCAACTTCCATCTGTGGACCTCAAACTCACTGCAGATAACTTTGCATATCATGTCTGGAGTTTAATAAACCACTCTATCCAAAAAGAAAATCAACCTGGAGACATCAAAAATCTCATAAAGGCCTATGAAAAGTAGGCCCAAAATTTGGGCACTAATCAACATAAAATTTGCATGTATAATAATGTAACCCTGCCCACTCCAATGGGATTGTGGGATTCCAACATTCAAATATTTGTCAAAATGATCTCCAATTTAACATTAACTATGAACATATACATTCACACAGAAACACCAGTTAAAGTCCCTTTACAGCATTAACAATAAATCATAAAAGAAGCAGTAGGCAATAGGCATGTAAAATGCTTGCATTCTGTTTTCTGCCCTACCACACTTCTATCATGTACACACTGAAATCATGTTAGATGCACCTTTACATAAATCCATTAAAATAACATACATCAGTAACTACAGCATCATATATAAAATAACTGTACTTTATTAATCTTAATAGGAAACTAAAGTCTGTCATAACAATCATTGGTATAACAAGCTACTGTTGTTGTCAATATGTGGGTATCAGGTCATTCTAATCAATGGATAAAATAAATCTGATTTAGAAACCTTCTGCTCTTACAGTTATGTAAATACTAATGTACTTTAGTAAGTTTTGTAAACAAATGTGATAGCTGCTGATACTGGGCACTGACTCATACCTCTGACTGTCCCCAAATTAGTTTTAGCTCTATCCAGGTCTCTCTTCTTAATCCCAATTCCTTCTTAATACTGGTGACTTTTGGAGAAAAGGTAGTGAGTCTCACAACATATAATGGCAATAATTAAGAGTTATATACTTCTTTTACTTTAGAAAATGTATATTAATTCATAGAATCTTATTCAGTCAATGTAGATATATATATATATATATATATATATATATATATATATATATATATATATATATATATATATATATAATTGTGTGTGTGTGTGTGTGTGTATATAGATATATATATATGTTTGTGTCTTTCGGCTTTTCCCGGTTAGGGGTCGCCACAGCGGAACTCTGTTCCGCTAATGATTGGTAGTTGATTTTTATGTGCCGAGTTACCAGCCCTGACACACAACCTTCAACGAAGGTACACCCATTCACTCATGTCTCCACACAGAAGACGCTCTAGCTGAGAATCGAACCAGACAGCGTCTTACTGTGAGGTGACAACGCTACCGCAGCACCACCACCACCGCAAGGCCCTAATGTAGTATATATGTGTGTGTGTATATATGTATATATTTTTATATATATATATATATATATATATATATATATATATATATATATATATATATATAAAATGTATAAAAGTTATGTTTTACATCAGTGATAGTTTTTAAATGTTACATGTATTACTGGAATGAGTTAACAAAACAACATCAATATGCATTACTGACTGACTGCAATTTCTGTAACTTATAAAAAAAACTTATGAACTCATTATTAAGTTTGTTATGACTATGAATTCTAACTGCACGCCATTTTCAGGTGTTATGACAGGTCATGCACGCGGATAGTTAGTGTCATTACTCCATATCATAGGATCATAAGGTCATAGGAAATTACTAGGCTAATGACCCTAGGGCCCTTACAAGCCTAGCCAAGTTCTTACCCTTATTTCCATGATCAGCACCTATTGCCCCTGTCCATGAGGGGCACAGGTGAAACCCGTGAGGTGAATTTACTGTCAACCATCCAATCTCCCAGATTGCATTTGAACAGGGCTAATGAGGTGCTCTGTTTGACATCAAAGGGAAGTCTATTTCAAAGGTTTTGACCTCTGGGAGAAAAATCTGTCCCTCCAGCAGGTTTTATTAATGTCACATACCAGGTTAAGGTCTTTAGAGCCAGTTACCCATGTACCATTTGACTTTCTGATACGAAGCATTTCCAGTAACACAGGGTCAGAGATCACCTTATATGCAAGGCAGAGATCACCTCTGAGTTTTCTGTATGAAACGGAATAAAGTGACAGTGATTTATACAATCCCCATAGGACAGATGGTGAAGACCTTGAGTTTTCCTTGTGAATAACCTTTGTGGTTTCTTTAATTGCTTCAGGTGCATAGAAAGGAACATACCAAAAGGGGCATTCTACTCAGTTACTGGCCTGATGCAGGAAAGTAATAACCTATTTTTTCTGGAGGCAATGCCCTTACTTATGAGATGAGCAATATAGAATTCCCTTCTTACCACTGTGGAGACATGATGGTCAAAGATAAGGTTGCTGTTAACCTGTGTGCCCAGGTCTCTCACCACTGAGTGCATACTTAAGGTGTTGCTATTGATGTGATAGTTAGCAGGAACATCGCTTTTACTGAAAGGAATGATAATACATTTTTTTGCATTGAGTTTAAGGCCATGACTTCGGCACCAGTCATCTGTTTGTGTAAGATCGTCTTGTAGGATATTGACATAATTTGGAGATTCTATGACCACTCACAGTTTGCAGTCATCAGCAAACTTTGTCAGTCACAGACCTTTAGTTTTTGATTGTACATCAGAGAAATAGATTCCAAACAGTAGAGGTCCTGGGACTGATCCTTATGAAACACCACTGGTTACATGTCTGCAGTTGGAGGTGGATTCCCCTATTTTGACTATATCTAAAGTAATAACCTGCACAAAATCGGCAAGGTGGCATTTCTTTGAGAGATAACAAAAACTGTACTCATCTGAGCAAAAAGAAAATGTCTAGCTACCCTTGGGTCCATGAAAAGGGTAAGAATAGAAAGCACATGTTGCCAAATGCTGGACTGTAAATGTCGTTGGACCTCATAATAGCCCCTGTACAGGGTGTGGGTGGGGGAAGTTTTGATGCCATTAAAAAGCAGCAACTGGTATTCTGCACAACTTTCAACTTCTCAACTCCGGAGTCAGGGACAAATCCAGAAATAATTGTGGACACATTTTAAAATACTAGAACTAATACCTTGAGAAGTTAACAGAGTAACAAAATGCATTAACATGCATTTTCTGAAGTAAAAGAAATGTATTAACTCTAATTATTGTCATGATTTGTTAAGTGTAATCCATCACCCTTTTTCCCAATATCATCAGCTTTAAAAGAGATTTGGAGAGGTGGGGCAAAATTCTGATCCAAAATCAGTGACTGTTAAGGGGTATTCAAATACTACTTTCCTTACAGGTCATTAGTGATGTAATTCATATACCTGTAAAATAAAAATTACAGACTGTATTCCAAGATACTAGTACATTATATAAAACTCAAAGGGAGGCTATAGACAAGGTGCTGAAATATTGTTCAGGGGTACAGCTGTCAACACATACAGAATCCCACTATACGAATTCTTATCAACTGTCTCCGATATGACTTAAAAATCTTCTCTGCCTGTCTTAAAACTGGACTTTTATTTATTTATTTTATTTATTGAGAAAAGTGGTGGATTAGAGACAGTTAATATTGATGATTGTTACATTTACAAACTTTTTTTTACTTCAAAAAATGCATAACTTATACACTCTTTGTCTTATCAATTTTCTAAGTTAATAAAATTTATACCTAAAAGCATTCCCTGATTTGGGGCCATCCCCCTCCACCAATTGCTTTTTAGTTTGTTCCAAATTTTGGAAGTAAAAGGATGGGAGGTATCGTGTTACATAAAATTACAGATTGTTTGTAATTGTATAATGAACTGAAGAACTATTCCACTACCATACATTTGTCATGTAAGCAGAATGTAGTATGCAATGAAAATCCATTATTGGTAAAACAATAGATTAAGTTGTATCATGGGAAGACACACAAGATAGGGTAACTATTACACACTCACACACACACACACACACACACACACACACACACACACACACACACACACACGCACACTCACATATATGTTCTCTGTGAATATGGCTTATGAAAGAAAACTGATGAGCAAGAGCATGTCCCAGAGCATGGGCTCCCACTTGAATTCCACACAGTCATAGTCTGAAATTCAAAAACACACGTGTTTAGACCTGGTTGCAGTGTTTTTTCTCTTTCAACAGTTTGAAGCCACTGGCATACTCAGCAGATGTTATAGTCCTTTTGGGTTATAGAAATTCTTGACAAAAGATCAGACAAAAATAAGTGATGTACTTTTCTGTCTATAATGCATTCTGCTTACCTTTGTACATATTTCTCAACCTCCAAAAATTAAAAATCATGGATACCGCCTGTCCCTGTTAATCCTCCTAAAACAGGTGACTTTTGGAGAAAAGGTGATGAATTGTACTTGATAAATAATGACAATAATTAGAATTACATACGGCTTTTACTTCAGAAAATGCATTTTACTTCACATTGTCCTGATCTGTCAATGTCTCAAGTTAATACTACTAACATTTTAAAATGTCTCTGATTTTCTTAAGATTTGTCCCTGATTGTTTGAGAGCTATGTCAGGAAGTATCAGTAAAACACACATGTACCATGTTCACAGTAGGAAGAAACACTAGGACAAATGTTCTTAACCATCACGAATAATGTAGACAGGATACAACATAGGAACATCAGTACAAAGTACTACACTGTATATGCAGTACCGCAGCCAGGAAAAAAAATGCCAAAAATTTAATGAAACGTTAAAGTTTAAACCTTTCCCACCATTCAGTAAGTTCATTAATACTCTTCAATGATTCTGAACTTACGCAAATCGGAAATTCAATAAACAGAGCTCTCACTTCCTGATTTCAGTGATAGTTCTTTAACTTGTATACACTAAATGTTACCTTCCTTTCATTGCTTGAACTAATAATGCTCAAAGGCAAATTATGATTTTACCATATAACAATAGAAACTGAAGTCTTGTATTTTTCTTTGTTTTCAGTACTGAACTTCTTAAATGTTTATCTACATTGGTCATAAATAATAGGGTGAATTCTGATGCTACAAATTGTAAAGTTTGCAGATTCCATGGCAGCAACATGTCTCCTCTCCTTGACTTTTCTCTTTATGCAACCTCTCCATGCCTTAAACAGCTTTTTCATCTCCTCCTTTTATATTATTTGCTGACATCAATTAAACCTTTTTTAGGCTTATTACAATAGCCCAGTTTACCACTATGCTATTAGTCTTACAATATGACTACCTTAGGAACAATAATTGTTTATGTCTTGTTCCTTACTCAAATGAGAATAGAAATACAAGATGGGAGGATTATAGCTGGAACTCTCTGTCTGTACACTGACCCCTTTTTACTGCTCATCACCTGATGCCACACATTAAAAAACAAAATGAATCATCTACACAAATGTTGCTCCTTAGTGTCTTGTATGCTAGTTGGCACAGCCAGTTTAAATTCCACAGTAAGTGCAGACTAAGTTTACAACCACGTTGGCGTGAGTGCATTGTGAAGTATACATGGTATTCCTTAAAGGAGAAAACACTGCCACCATGGAGTGTTTTTTGGGATTTAAAGGGCCCAATTGGAAATTTGTGACACCCTATTCTTTTGAGCTCAAAAGCAGGAAATACTGAGGAATTCGGTATGGTTGAGAGGTATGGTCCCCTCCTTACAGAAAAATACTGTATAATACCCATCCATAAAGGTGTCTCATCACCTGGACTCACGAGCTATAGGCCAATCACCATTCTCTCACCCTTATCCAAAATCTTGGAAAGATGTATTCACTCTCAACTTACTTATCATAACCTCTTTTGTCCCTCTCTGTAGAACCACTGCCCTTCTATGGTTCACAGAGATAATACTGCAATAGAAATTCAGGTCTTTTAACCTCAGCCATATGTCTGTATCTGTCTAGGCTTTCAACACTGTCAGTCATCAAATTCTCCTAACTAAAGTCTGTTCCTTTTAGCTATCACCCTCATCACTTAAGGGGTTTCTTAATTACCTCACTAATAGGTCCCAAGCAGGGAAATGACAAGATGATTTCTTCTCTTTCCTTCCTATGTCCATTTGAGTCCCACAAGGCTCTGTCCAAAAGATCACCACTGTTCAACTTCATCAGTGACCTAAACACAGCAGCCAAAAAGGCCGCCATAGTACAATATGCCAATGACTTCACTCTGATATGTTCTGCTAGGACACTGCACATGATCCAATCCTTCTCCTCTATAGAAACTTGGCTTGACAACTCACACCTCTGCCTGAATCAAAAAGAATAAGTAAACTACTACTGTTGACCCCCAACTCACTCTCCCCCCCAAAAAAAATACATTTAATATAGTGCCATCCAACAAGACAAATACAGAACTGGTATCCCACACCAAACTACTAGGTTTGGTTATAGATGACCATCTGAAATCTTTTCTTCAATTTCAGCAAGCTATAAAGAATGTATTTATTTATTTATTTCCAGTTTAATGACCAGGGACGTCTACTGGGCCAATTTCAGTGGAGAAAAGCACCAAAAGCAGTTATAATGTAACATAAGTAAAATATGGAATATATAGTATACAAAAGCATAAATATACAATTTAAAATACCAATACAAAATCAGGGAGTTTATGTTTAAGAACACAAATATTAAAATAAGGATGAAGTCAAAAGTAATACAGATAATATAATTAAAAGTACAAAACATAAAGCGTTTATAGAAGATTAGTGTTTGTTCTAACAATAATGTTTGTGATCAGAAGTGATAGTACATGAGATTGAAAGGAGGTTTGAAAGAGACAACAGTATAATTTAGGTGGGAAAGGAGTAGGAACAGTCCCAGTTTGAGTTAAGATAAGAATGGAGATGAGATTTGAAATTAGAGTAGTTGTGAGCAGAGGAAGACACACCAAAAGCTAGGCTGCCTTTGTAGAGTAAAACCCTACCTTACTGACTCTGCTAGAAAAGATAGCCACGTCTTTTGTACTCCCCACTCTGTTGTATGCCTCTCTAATCCTAACCAATATCAACTCCTCTCTATCAGCCAAACTACAACAATGTTACAAAAAAGTAGCCACTTTTGCATCTGACCAACAATATAGATCATCACTGCCTCTCTCTAAAACAAGAAAATTGACTCAACCCAACAATATATATCACATCACTGCCTCTCTCTAAAACAACAAAACTGACTCAAACTAAAAAATCCTCCATTGCACTTACAATTAATTACAGCCTTCAAACTACAGTACAGCCTTGAAAAATTCCCATGTCTTTACTCCAACAATTATTCTGGCATTACTAAGAGACCTCTGTGCTCCACTGACAAATCATTACTCTCCATAACTAAACCTAAAAACAGTTCAGGATACTTCCTCTATTCACACTGCAGTGCTTAAAGACAAAACACCATCCCGCTGTACTTCAGAACAGTCTGTGACCTAAAAATAGTACAATATGCTGATGAATCCACTCTGATATGTACTGTTAGGACACTGCACATGATCCAATCCTTCTCCTGCATAGAAACGTGGCTTGACAACTCAGAACTCTGCCTGAATTAAAAAAAAAAAAAAAAAAAAAAAAAAAAACCTACTGCTGATCCTCAACTCTCTCTCCTCAAAAAAAAAACTACATTTGATACAGTGCCATTCAACAAGACCAATATAGAACTGTTATCCCACACCAAACTACTAGGTGTGGTTATAGATGACCACCTGGAATGTTTTTTTCACCTTCAGCAAGCTATAAAGAAGACACACCAAAAGCTAGGCTGCCTCTGTAGAGTAAAACCCTACCTTACTGACTCTGCTAGACAAAAGATAGCCACGTCTTTTGCAGTCCCCACTTTGTTGTATGCCTCTCTTATCCTAACCAATCTCAGCTCCTCTCTATCAGCCAGACTACAACAATGTTACAAAAAACAGCCACATTTGCATCTGACCAACAATATAGATCATTAGTGCCTATGTCTAAATCAACAAAACTGACTGGAACAAAACAATTCTCTATTGAATTCACAATTAATTACAGGTTTCAAACTACTGCACAGCCCTCTAAAATTCCCATGTCTTTACTACAACAATTACCCTGGCATTATTAAATGAACTCTGTGCTCCACTGATAAATCATTACTGTCCATAACTAAACCTAAAAACAATTCAGGATGCTTCCTCTATTCAAACTGGAACGCTTATAGATGGAATACTATCCCACTGCACTTAAGAGCAGCATGTGACCTAAAAACTAAATGTCAGCTGAAGCAGTACCTGACAGTTAAATGGTTCTGTACCTGCAACACACCTGCATAAACTGGTACTAATATAGCTATATAAATTTGTGGCATAACTCTCTGCTGTATAAAGCTTACTGTACTATTATCACAACTTTACCCTCCTTTATCATTTCATCTCCATTATCTTCCTTGTGCCTCCTCCCCGCCTTCCTTCCTCTGTCTGCTCTCTTTATCTTCCCTTCCTATGTCCCAGAATTTGAGCAAGTCTTATAGTAACAAATATTCTTATGTAAAACCTGACAATCCATGCATGCTGATGATATTGTACTTCATAACCCCCATATTAAAAAAAAGTATTCATATGCAACCTATGAAACTGTTCGTTAATGATGTCACTGATATCAAGGAAGTCTGAATAAATAACTGGTGCTCATAAATGAAACTGACTATAAATTATGGAATAATGAAAATGATGTCCATGCTGTCTGTATAATGATGCTTTTCTCCCCAGGCCTCTATTAAAAAAGAACACTGCTCAGATGACTTTCATAGTAAACAAATGCCAATAAATAAATGTAGTAAGCCTTTGTTATAGTTTAAGGAAAATATTTTTTCTTTTTCTCATATTCTTAAATAGATTTAAGGGGTGGCACCAGATTAGGGTACAGCACTGGGGCCATAGAATAGTTTGCTACCATGAATCAATGAAAAAGTAACACAACGATTTAGATGCTCTGATGAAATGCAGTAAAGAACATGACCAAATCCATTGCATTCATGCTCTGATTATTACCACATAATTATAAGCATATTTTGTTTAATTTCTTGTGAATCTAGCTTAGCAGACAGAAATTTTCCTTTCCAGACTTGTGCACATGCCTTTAATATCAACACTGTGTCAGTGAAGAATTTTGTCATCAAAAAAGCAATATATTGTATATGTGTTAATGTTTGAATATTTGAATAAAGAAAAAAACAAGTAATCTCTGTGGTGACCAATATTTGCATAAAGCATATCTTGGCCTTTGAATCTTTCCATTTGAACTATGTATACTGATTATTTACTTAAAAAAAGAGGAAAAAAGCTTAATACTGCTTTGGAGAAAATTAATTAACCATTCTGGGAAAAAAGATGACCTGTTATTTTTGCCTTACAACACCTATTGACCTGTGATCGTAATAGCGGCAAGAATGTTTTTTTTTTTTTTTTTTTTTTTTTTTTGATAAAAAATAAGGTATTGGCAGCACCTCATTCCTTTTATATGATAATTTAGTCTACAGAATGCTAATTTCCCACTTCAAGACTATAAAACAAGGCTTATTCAGATGTTGCAGTCTAAATGATACACTATATCTTTAATAGAACTGCAGACACAGTAATGCAAATTATAATTATAACGATAATTCTAAATGCATTGCTAACACGGTAATTCACATTATAATTAAAAAGATAATTCTAACATTTCCTTCATACCCTTTATTTTGTTGAAAGCACATTTAGACATGTAGGTGTAATTACTTGTACAAGTGCCAGCCCTTTAATGAAAATGGATACATTAAGGGTCTCAGTATCATTTTTCTGCTGCAGCAGGATCCCATATTTGAAACATGATAAGCACAATAGAACATATTAATTTTAGAAAGTTTCTAATGCTAGCCTGCATTTGTCCTGTTCCACTTCAATAAACACACAATGCTGAATGGCATTTGACGACCTTTATTAGACTTCCATAAACATGATTGTTAACCAATAGTTATAAATTTTGGTGATAATAACATCCATGAAAGAAGACATAAAGTCACCATAAGGGCAGCGTACTGCTCACCCTTGATAAGCAGCGTCCCCCACTTGCTCACTTATCTTTGCACTAACAAAGCAGCGTTCCCAGTCACCTTCAATTTATTGAATTACACCACCATCCAAATAAGCAGCTCTGCTTGCTTATTAACTTATCCACCAGAGCAACTGCTCACTTTCAACTTATTGAATTGCGCATCCATCACCAGAGGGGGAACAGAAGAGGGCAAGCCTGTCCCTCTTCTCTGCCTTCCCCCACATAACATAAAAACAAGCCCTGCTAATAAAAAGAGGGAGGGCGGGAGGGTAGCAAGTTCATGCAAAAATGTGACTCCTACCTCAGCTACACTTGCCAAAACCCTCTAATCCCCTACATGTCCTTAACTCATTTCCTCCTAACATCCCTCCCTCCCAATTAACCCTATCCTACCCTTATCCTTTTAATTCCTGTTAACCTATATATCTAGCACCACAATGAAGATGACCCAGGACAAAAAGGTGTGTTCCAAATCTCATTTGTCCTGTTCCACTTCAATAAACACAGAACACCGAATGACATTTGGCGACCTTTATTAGACTTCCATAAACATGATTGTTAACCAATAGTTATAAATTTTGGTGATAATAACATCCATGAAAGAAGACATAAAATAACCAGTAGGGCAGCGTACTGCTCACCCTTGATAAGCAGCATCCCCCACTTGCTCACTTATCTTTGCACTAACAAGGTAGCATTCCCGCTCACCTTCAATTTATTGAATTACACCACCATCCAAATAAACAGCTCTGCTTGCTTATTAACTTATCCATCAGAGCAACCACTCACTTTCAACTTACAAGCCTGCCCATCTTCTCCGCCCACCAGCCTGACCAGGTTGTTACCCCTCTTCCAGCAAAGCTTCCATCCTAAGGCCAAATATCATTCGGTGCACCCATTTTCTATACTCCAGCTAGATCATTAAGACCAGCCCTCATCTGTAAAGAAACACAAAACCATACTTTTGATAACCTCCCTCAAAGACACAATACCCACATCCTGAACTATCCTGTAGAACACCTGCATACCTGCCATTCTGATGACCAAAACATCTCATGCAACCAGTGTGTTCAAAACAGCAGTAGCAGCCACCCTGATAAATCCTGTCTAGCTCACAGGTGCCACATATAGCAGAAGAAAACAAAGAAGATTTACCTACTCTCTTGCAATTTAATTTACCAATGCAGTCAGTATGACAGCAACTGGTGTAAACAATAACCCCAACTTCCCCAACTAAACTGAATAACATGAAACATCCACATCAACAAACCATTACGATGTAACTATTGGAAAGAAAAATAACAAACAATTCCATATGTGGCTGCCTTGCTGGAAGACCATGAACTCTTTTCACACCACTCCATCAAACAACCTCAACCCCCTCTCTCACCTGTCAAAGCCACCTTTCTTCAACCTACCAAGTGATGCCCTGTCAGCCCTTCTCCATTTGCAACCTCTGAGGGATCAGTAAGAAAAGACTGTAAATACTTCATTCACACATAATCACAGCTTCTTAATGACAGTATGCACCACCACTGGCATATCTCCATAAACTGCATAAAATGCATCGACTACCGCATACAAAACACCAATCAAAATTAAGATGTGTTAACAAAAATGCCTGTAAAAGTTCCTCCACACCTCAGAGTCACAATACAACTGATACCCATGCAGAATAAAACAAATTAATGCATTAAAAGGCCTAGTCTATAAATAAATATATCACTCTTTTCCCAATCAAGTAGTTCCCAACAACAGTGTTAACCATAATTAAGGCAAAAAAAACCCAAAACATCCATAGTCATGCTATTACAGCCTATTACCAAACATGAGGTGTAAATCCCCCCAAGGCTCTACCTATATCTGTTTGGACATGGGCAACAATCACCCATGTCCCTCTTAAATAAGAGCAACTTGCAGTGCACACTGGATTAAGGAATCTTATTTACCTGAAGGTGGCTAGTTCATCAAAACCTTACAGCCATTAACCTATTTTATCACCCAGTTTCCAAAATTACCCCAGCACATCCATCTACCTACCATGCTTCCTAAACCCTATCTACAAAATTCACCCAAACCCCAAGTGAAATTATCCATGTGCTATTCTGCAAAACCTTAACCTGGTATGTAACATTAACAGTACCTACTCAAGGGACAAATTTGTCACCCTAATATACTACCCATTAGGAACAGACTCCAGCACCCTGTCAAACACCTCATTTACCCTTCCCCCACATATGGTTCAAACAACTGGATGAGTGAATACAACCACCCAAGGTTCCAAGAAAGCAAGGATTGAACTTCACTGGCTTACAGGAGCCATAGGGCTGAAGCCTACTAAGTTCCTGTGCTCCTATGAACATTGTGACTCTACTCATCCCGTGGGATCCCCACACTCCCATAAACTGTCCCTGACAGTTTTCCCCTTGGCCCCCTTACCTACCCCTTCTTTACTTGCCCCCTATACCAGTGCAATAATTCAGCTCCCACTAATTAAACAAAGCTCTAACATGCCTTACTAAGGTAATTACTTAGACCCTCCTTATGCCCCATTCAAGTGGCAAGAACATCCATCCTATCAGAACATCACCTTTCAAACCCCTTTTCAAGCCAACACATGATGCCTTCTGCGCTTCAACAATTTCCATCTATAACTTGCCCATTTGTGCTTCCCATGTGCAATGTCCTTGCTTGCCACTGCTTCCATCATCTGCAAATTCACTGTGTCACCACAATTAGTACTCAGCACACCACCATCTACAAAGAAAAGTACAAAAATGAAACCCTCTAACAGTAACAAGAAGGCTCCACCTTTTACCCACCTGTTCCAAATTACATCCCCAGCGTTCCAAGCCCCATCTGCAAGAAAGAAAAAAGACACATACAACATGAAAAATACATAACACACATTCCAAGACATCTTCAAGGACAACCTATCCTGCCAACCCGGGAAGGAATGCCCCACCACCACTCCCATCTGTGACAAACTATATAACTATATATAACAGCCTTAACTAAAGCTATGCTTCCAGTGACCCTATCAAATACCAAGATAAATTTAACTACCAGTCGCGTATGTTAAAAGTAAACCCCACACATGAAGGGGCCTATCAATATCCACAACCTGGGTAACCTTGCGATTCCAGAAAACATCCATTAGTGCCCTGTATAAGCCAAGCTAACGTATATTGTAAAACCAACTGCCTAGCTCTTAATCTTCCATCTTCAAATGAGGCACACTAACCAACATAATGTGGAACAAATGGACACAATGCAGCAAACCTAATAATAGCTGGCTAGTTGCTTACCAAATACACTCAGGTATTATTTTTAATAGTCCTCTTGCAAACTTAAAAGGTTGATAAAACAGGTTGTGGCAGCATAGATATTCAGAATGGTCTGAAGTCCACAACTCAAATGCCTGTCATTATTTCTGACTACAGTCTTAAGACTTTACCATAACTTGTCAGAAGACACCCTTTTAAGGAAAGAATTTTTATTTATATTTGATGTTTGTTTAGGTCATAACATAATTTAAAAGTGCTGAATACCCCAAATGAAATTCTTAAACTGAATTATAACCATCTTTGAGGAGTGCAAGTGTGGTGTCCATCACGTGAATCAAATGTTCATAGGTTGGTATTAAGCCATCAGCCCTAGGGCCTATATAAGCTTAGCCATAACAATTCCCTGGCTATTTCTTCCCACACTATTTACTTCCCTGGACCCCTGTCTAGCAGAGCGACTGATGTGATCCCCGGGGTGAATTTCCTTTCTCCCATCCAATCATCAAGGTTCCTTTTGAAGAGGGTCAAAGAGGTGCTCTGTTTGACATGTATGGGCAGTCTATTCCAGAGTCTGGGGAGTCTCTGGGTCAGGAACCTATCCCTCCAGCATGATTTGTTTATTGTGATGACAAGATTTCGATCCCTGGAGAGTGTGGCTCTGAGGGATTGGGATTTCTTTAAGTGTAGCATGTCCAACAGCTCTGGGTTTGACATGGCCTTGTATGTTAAGCAGAGATCACCTCGGAGTAGAAGATATGCGACAGAGTATAGCTGGAGTTTTTTAAGGCGGTCAGCATAGGGCATCTGCTTTAGGCCTGTGATTCTTTTAGTGAGGTATTTCTGCAGCCTTTCTAGTTGTTGCAGATGTCTTGAGAGGTACATACCAAATGGGACGTTATATTCTATAATGGGTCTAATGAGGGATGAGTACAGTGGGACAATGACATCCTTTTTTCTGGATGAAAAGCCCTTAATGATGAGGTGTGCCATATAGAAGGATTTCCTGACTGTTATGGCGATGTGGTTATTGAAGGTGAGACCACTGTCCACCTGTGTCCCTAAGTCTCTTTTCACACTTTTGGTGTTTAGTGTACTGCCACCTATGTGATAATTCACGGGTACATGTTTTTTCCCAAAGGGGATAACTATACATTTCTTGGCATTGAGCTTGAGCCCATGGCTCTGGCACCAAGCATCTGTTTCTGTAAGGCTCTTGTGTAGAGTATCCCCATCATTTGGGGATTCAGTAATGGCTCCCAGTTTGCAGTCTTCTGCGAACTTTGTTAGCCAGAGTTCCTTAGTGTTGGCCTGTACTTCAGAGAAGTAGATGCCAAACAAGAGTGGTCCCAGGACTGAACCCTGAGGTACTCCACTTGTCACTTGTCTAGAGCTGGATTTGGAGTCAGCTACTTTTACAGTGTGGGTTCTGTCAGTAAGCCAACTAGCAACCAATCGAGTTGAGTGATGTAGAGATTAATTCCCAGCTTAGTAAGTTTATCTATGATTCCAGAGTGGAGGATGGTGTCAAAGGCCTTGGCGAGGTCCAGATAGGCTGTGTGGACTGCCTTACCCTCATCCACAGCTCTGGAGACTGATTTGAAGAAGTCAATAAGGTTCAGGAGACAAGATCGGCCCTTCACAAACCCAAACTGGGTGGGGTCCAGTGTTTTAAGGTTGCCAATGTCTTTGTTTATAAGTTCCATGATAATACGTTTCATGGCCATGCAGATCAGGCTCGTCAGACTGATGGGATGGTAGTTCCCGGGATCCAAGGTGGATCTCCCCTTGTGGAGTGGGATAACTGTAGCTGTGCACCACTCAGTGGTCATGAAACCTGAGGTGAGGGTTTGATTAAACATGACACTTAGGTGAGGTGCTAGTTCATTTTGTAGTTCATGTAGTACACAGCCCGGGATGTCATTTGGTCCCATGGATGCTGTATTCTTAGCTTTGTAGAGTGCATTTTTACCTGTGTGTCCATTATTACCAGAATTTGGCAATCTTCCAGTATTGAGATGGGCCATTTAGGGGGTAAAAGGGGGGTGAAGTTGGCACTGAATCGATCTGCCAGGATATTGGCAATATCCTTGGGATCAGTATATTTAATGCCATTCTGTTGTAGCTCAGAGCAGATCTGAGCATTGCCATTTAGATTCTTGACATACTTATAAAATTCCTTGTGGTTGTCTTTGGAATCTGTGGCAATTTTATTTTCGTAATTAGCTTTAGAGGGTTTTATGAGGGATCTCAGCTTTTTACTGAGGCTGGTAAGGAAGTTTTTTGCATCCTGGAATTTTCCTCTTTTCTGCAACAGTTTTTTTCCTTTTGTTGTAAAGTTTGTTTATGGCAGGGAACCACCAGATTGGCTTCCTTTTTTTGGAGGAGAGCATCTTGGTTCTATCTGGAAGGCACGATTCATGCATGAGTGGATGTGCTCATACAGTGCCTTAGTGTAGAGCTCAGCAGTCGAACTTTCAGTTCCCGTCTGCATGGGTGTCATGAAGTTTATAACTTCTGACTTGAGTAGCATAAAGTTGGCCTTGGAAAAGTTTTTTTTATGGAGGTTTCCTTACTGGGAGGTGGGGGTTGGATGTGGATGTTAAGGGTTATTAGCTTATGGTCTGACCTGACCTACGAGGGGGTGACCATAGGTGTGGAGCATCAATTTCCCAAGTTGGTAATGACCAGGTCTAGGATATTGGAGCCCCTGGTGGGACTATGGATTAGTTGACTCAGGGCATTGGAATTTATGAATTCCAAGAACCATTGGGCAAAGGTGTTAATGCACAAGTAGTTTTCCCATTTAATAGCAGGGTAATTGAACTTACCCAGTATTAGGGTGTTTGGTTGTGTATTAATATTTTCCAGAATGTTTAGAAAGGTGTAATGAGAATCTTGGGGCATGGTGGGGGATCTGTAGCAAGCTACAATTTGGATTGCAGTCTTACCTAGTGTTAGTTGCACCTAGAGAATTTCAGATGCATTGTGTTGGGCAACTAACCTGGTGGTGTGAATATCCTTGGTGAATATGGACACTCCTCCATCTTTAGTGTTTTGATCCTGGTTTTGTAGCTGAAAAGTGTGGTAAGAGTTGTAGCCTGGTATTGCATGGGTGCTCTCTGGAGCCTTGAACCTGCACCATGCACAACATTACTCCTGACACCCTAAGCCTGCGAAAGGAAAGCTGCAGTGGCTCCTCTACAGTGCATGATCACCACAGATACCCAGAAGCCAAAAACAACCCAACTCAAAACAGACTCCAACTGCAGCCAACAGCCAAAGTGAAACCGAAAGGTTCCACAGGGAATCCATCTCCAATTGTATAGCCCTAATGTGCAACCTCCTGGCCAGGACCACCCTCAGAACCCACATACATTTTTACATCTACACTCACTGTTAGTTGCAGACTCTCAACACCAATATGTATGTGCTATACTTCAATATGCACAAATCAGAACACAGAAGACATATCTGTGGTTCATCTTTTCCTGACAACTTTTCCGTATCATGCATTTGGCTAATGAAGGTTACTATTCAGTGTAAACAACTTGCATCTCATGAAATCATTATCTTTTTTTTTTTATTATTTATCTGTAGCAATACCTTACTGGAAGCACATTTTAGATCATATCCCTTGCATACAGTTCCATAAATTACACAAAATATGTAATAACCTGTTTTCCATACACCTTATAAATACTGTTCAACAGTAGATTCTAACCTCCAATCCTGCCTTCTTAAATTCCCAAAAGAAAGGTGCAAAGCAAAATGTCAAGAAACCATGTATGCACCTAGAAAGAAACCACAACCCATTGCTGCACCAGCCCCCACAAATTCCACTGCGACCAAGAAACCCACACAACTGCAAAACACAACGAAAATGTCACCAACGTTCATCAGCCAACCCAAGTCTCAAGCACTCATACTTGAATTTGACCCTTTCCACACTCCCCCATCCACCACAAAAACCGACTGACTAAATCCAACAACCAGCCCAAGGAATCCAAAACGTGCCCCATTGGGCCTGGCAAAACCACCGCAGCACACACTGTCCATGACAGTCATCTTCCTGTTCTCTCCCCTGATGCAATACCAACCAAGAAAAGTCTGAAAACTGCCCATACATAATGAGGAGGACAAAGGCCCAAATATAGAAACAACTTTAAATATTTCTCTTATAAACTTAGGAAGTTCCAGAATAACAGCTTGTGTTAACATGCATTCTCTGCAGGACATGATGTCTGAAACTTAAAAGGATGTAACTATTTAGCGATTACTTTCCTCAGATCATCCCAGTAATTACCAGAAATGCACCCATACCTACACCTGGTGACAAAAGAGCACATGGTTCCTGAAATGTTTTGAGGAAAGATCAAAATTATGAAGTAACATATGGACATCCTGCAAAATCTGGCCATTTGAGAGGCATTCCCCCACATAACAAAATATTTCAAATGTTTACATTGGGTGGCTGCCATTCCTCCTTTATCTCCCACATTTTCCATCATTTATAAGATACTTCAGAATAAGTCAAAGTGCTAACAGAAAGCTAGAACCCTCCCCCTCCATAAAACTCAGTGTCCTATATCTATTGCCCTTCCGGGCCAATGAACTTGCCAAGGTAAGTGCTAAGGACAACACCAAGAAAATCATTGTTAGCAGGAGTTAACATTACCAACATCCAAACTCCGGCATTAAGAAACCCACTACCCCCTTTTCATAGTGGTTACCATTAACACGCTGTGCTGCAATGGACCACTTGAAACTGCATTTCTCAGCCTGTGAAAAACCTGCAAAAACCTGCACTTCCCTTGAAAGGAGCACCCCATACCATAAAAAAAAAAAAAAAAAAAAAAGAGTACCAATCCATTAATCACAGATCCCCTCACAGCCCACAAATTCACAGAGCCGACAATTACCACATCAGCCGGGGAACAAAGGAACAATTTTTATGAGGAATAGACCAAAATATGAGATAAAATCTGAACATTCTGCAAAAATCTGTACATTTGGGGGCTATTCTGTGCCTTCACTCTTTGATGATCTGCCAGAAAACCATCAACTGCATGAGGAGCAGACCAAAATATGAGCCAAAATCTGGACGGTTGAGAGAATGAACCATTTCCCTCTGAATACCTACCCAAAAAATGCTTCGATCCCCGGTCTGATTAACCTCTCCGTCTTGCTAATCTATTTTTTTTTTTTATGAATTTACATACAGCAAGAGTGAAGAGGGAATCCCTAGCCCCCACTTTTCAACCATCCCCCCTCCCCCGTAACGCTTTTTTTTTTTTTTTAATGCCATCTGGGAAGATACACTAGGGAAGCTAGCAAATACCACACAAAATTCCCCCACAGTGGCAATACCTTCCCCAAACACCAAGCCAAAATTGCGAAGCCGCTCAGAACCCCAAACCATCTGGGAAGATTCATGTAGAGGCATTTTGAGGCCCATGAATCCTTGTACAGGCAGTCTGGGCTTATCGAAACATAAGCGGCGAGAACACTCCCTCAGAGATGTCTTGTGAAAGTCATGAATGACAATCTGCCAAAAGTAAGCCACAGATGCTGCTTCCCATATATCACCACCACCACCAAGACAGCTCCTGCAGAAGGTCAACAATGTCCGGACCAGCGCACTTCCTCAAAAACGGCACCCTAACAACAACTGGCCAACACAAACCTTGCAGTTCAACTGACAGGCCCTATTTTAAGGGGGAAAACTGCTGACATATCCAGGACTGAAACTCCACCTAAATGCCACCCCCTTCCCATAGCTGAACCAGTTCACATCCTCCTGCCTCGACAATCTAAATACCCCATCTTCTGTGCTTCTCCCCCTACCACACACCAGGCAATTCCCCCAATGACCCACATACAGAACTCAGGCAGTCTAATCTCAACCACCTGTCCCCAATGCACACATATATAATCATAACACTAATAATAATATCTCTCTCTCTCTCTCTCTCTCTCTATATATATATATATATATATATATATATATATATATATTTTTTTTTTTTGTTTTGTTTTTAAAGCAATACCACCATCCACTGTTACCCAAGGCCTACCTGCTTTCTGAATACCTAAAGGTCGTCTGGGACGCAGAACTTGTCTTAGCAAGTTCACACCAAAATGTAACTCCTACCACAACTACACTTGCCAAAACCTTCTAAACCCTTCCCTGTCCTTACTTCATTTCCTCATAACATCCCTCCCTCCCAATTAACCCTGTCCTATCCTATCCTATCCTTATCCATTTAATTCCTGCTAACCTATATATCTAGCACCACATTGAAGATGACCCATGATAAAAAGGTCTGCCCCAAACCTCATTTATCATAACAAACACACACACACATATATATATATATATATATATATATATATATATATATGTGTGTGTGTATGTGTGTGTGTGTGTGTGTGTGTGTGTGTGTGTGTGTGTGTGTGTGTGTGTGTGTGTGTGTGTGTATTATTAAATGCATTAACAACAAAATAGTAATATAGTGAAAAGCAGCATGCAGCCAGTCAGTCTCAGCAGAATTTTCTTCTGATGCTACCACTCAGCTTTTTACAATTTAATTTTTTAAAAATTATTTTACTCAATAAATACTCCCAAAACCAATGAAATAGAAGAGGTAAAATGGTTAGGAAAGGTTACAAAAGAGTTTCAAGAAATATAGGTTTTCAGCAGACTTAAAAAAATATTGGAAACATTCACAGCCAGTTTTATGAATTTTCCACTTAATTGTCTTAATTTCTGCTGGCTTATTCTTCTATATTTAGCCTTATCTTCCTCTGCTCACAGTCCACTTTACTGCTCAGATAACATGTCTTTTTTAAGCTGAATATCCTGTGCATCTTAATAATCATCTAAAATATTAAGGTGTTTTTAACATCCATCTGTACCGATGAATAGCATGTCTTGTTGACTATAGCAATGACCCATCTTAAACTCACTCCTCTTTCATAGCTGACTGCTAATCATTCCAGCACCTGCCTGTATCTGACCCACAATATTGCTGCCATTAGTGACATGTACCCAACATCAGACATGTTTTCTACTTAATGTTCCACAATGGAAGGGAATCAAAACTATCAAAAATAAGTCATATGCAGCTATCACTTTATACAATGTTATCATCAACCACTCAGTTTTTAAAAATTTCTACTGATACTGAAAATCTGCAGAGAGCTTACTTCCTTCTTAGATGAAATTAGGATACCCTCACACTTTGTGTCATTTTTTTGTTTTCAGTTTCTGCCCAATAAAGACTCAGACCTTTTCATAACCAAAAAGTACACTTTCAGTACCCCGAGTTGTCATTTCCATGCATCCAGAATATAGGTGATACTAAATGATACATCTTACCTAACCAGTGGAGTGCTGAGAAATACAGGTGCAATCATTTTCAGAAGTTTGTCTCTATGAACTACTGACTGTATCAGTAAACACCTGCACCACCATTATCTTTACCCTCTTCCTGTAGTTTTCTACCTAGACTCTTTTCCTAGGATCTCCAAAACCCTTTCCAATGTGGATAGTAAAAATATGCCTTTATCAGATGAAATAGTAGATTCATCAGATGGTCTTATAATTTTAATTGTCTTAGTCCTTTGATATGAGCCTTGAGTCTCCAGACATTTCTACCTTTGCATTATAAAAAAATGGCATACCATAAACGTTTTCACATGAGATTAAATATTTTTCTCTAGAGTTTTTAAATGACTTTGGCCCATTTTATTAAAATTTGTAAACCCTGAAGTAAGCACTTCATAAACTGTGACTCTAAGAAGATATCCATTTCAGTAGTCATACATGCCAAGGATGCTAGTGTAGTCATGAGGAACTAAAATTAATACTGCAGTTCCCCATTTGTCTGCAGATAATTTGTTGCACAGCCCATGAAATGTTTGTATATACTGAAGTAACACAATAAGTCAGAAGCCTTCAAATGAGTCTCTGTCCTCTTATTCAACATGTAGAAGACCTAAAAGAATCAAATTTCCTTCAGAGGCTTCTTATGCACAGACAACAAAATGCAAGTTTGAACATTTAGGATACCTAGCAAACTCATAGCCGATGGACCACAGTGGAAGTCCCCTGCTAGTCTAAGATCTCATGGCCACCTGATATATTCCCAGATGCTCCACAACCTGTTTGGGATACAAGACTATAGTCTAGACCAAATTACCCCTAGAATTTCAAGACATAACCAACAATTTCCAATGGTTAATACAATCTGTGAGATGTCACTGAAATTAACCACAACCATTTCCTGGTGTGAATCCACCAGCCTCAGCACTTAACTAGATAAACCTAAACTTCTCTGTTATCTGGCCTGATAGATATATCATACAGACAGATTCTTGACCTTAACTTCATTACTTCATAACCATGCTCTCTATAATTGGTCAGTAAACTTATTAAGATTCACCAAAAATGTCATAAATCATCTGCAAACAGATTTTCATTGTGCTATGCTTCCTTACCCTTAATCCCCCTTTGCCTCCATAATACCCTTTCCCTGTTAGCCTGGTTCAAAGGTGAAAAGGAGTAGGGACACTGGGTATACCTGCCTTGTTTTTTACTACTTTGAGTGACATCAATATTCGCACCTTAGTTTTAACCATTGGAGAGATCCCTTGATATTCAGTAAATCAACCAGCTACGCCAGGTAATTGAATACCTATAAAAATGCAAACAGAAAAATATCATTTCAGATAAAAAAATGCCCTTTTCAATTCATAAAATGAGCAAGAGATATGGATGTTCACTCATATTCATGGCTTTTATAAATAACAGTGCGCTTTCAATTTTGTTGAATATGTATTTCCCTTTGGAACATCCACACTGGTAAGATATAAGAATTTGGCAAGCACTTTCTGAAGTTACTGGACCCATACTTGATTACATTTATTTATTTATTTATTTTACATTTGTTTACCAGGAAGGTCCAACTGGGTGAAACCCATTTTCAGCTGATGCCCGGTGTGAAAAGTTCCACATACATCCAACAACAATGTAGGAAGGACATATAATGGTTTACATATACATATTTTAAATTATTGCATAGGATATAGATTACAAAGACAGAGATATACATAATTCATACAATTAAATATGCGTAATAGATATGAATAGTGACTTATCTCTATTGATTTATTAAGTACAAAACTTATCAATGGAAAAAAGCAGGTATTCACATGTAATTTGGTATATACAGTATTTATATGGGTGGCATTTTTAATGAAGCTTCTCTGAAGAACTTTTTTATGGAGAAAACAAAAGCACTATTTATTTGCTAGCCCAAAGTGAGTCTCTTTGCTATTTATTTATAAATATGCTATAGTCTCCATTAAGAAGGGATAGTAGTATCTTAATTTCAGCAGTCTAAAAAAAAGAAACTGATAGATAAGGGCCAGCAATTCTGCCTGTTTTAATGAAATTCAATTACTGGCTAGTAAGTGCACTGCATGGATGCCAGCAAAGAAGAAACATAGACAGCCTGAAAGAAAATCATGTAGAAAAGGTAAAGAGAAAACACTGACTAGAAATAATCCTGCAGCTGTACAGCAAAATGCTGCTCAAGCTCCAGCTTTGATACATGAGATGGCCTCCAGTAGTTTAGAGGAAAAATAAGCCAAATGTACTCAGAGCAGTTTAAAAATAAGTGAAATATTGAAGGAGTATATCAACTCAAATAACAAAAGACTGGAAAAAATGGCAGAAGCTTCAAACAGGTGAACTGATAAAACTGCAAAAATCAGAGGTTGAAATGAAGATAAGACTGGCTCAGTATGAGATTGCTCATGAACAGCTGTTTCAAAAACTGGTAGAGTTAAAAGACAGAGAACACAGAAAAAATGAGATTTTCTGCTGTACCAGAAAAACTGGAAGAAACAGACTGTATACATTTTATGAAAGCACCTATAAAAAGCTGGATTGGTATTCCACAGGAGGATTTGTTAATTGAAAGAGTACAGTGCATGTGGGCTCCAAACCTCACCATGAGAAAGCAGCCAATACCCATATTAGTAAAGATGAACTCTTACCAGCAGAAAGAGTTGATCCTGATGAAACTGATGCAGAAAGGCAGATTATTAAAAACTGGAGATAGCAGAGAATTTGTGAAAAATGATTATTCACTGTTTGACAGATAGAAGAGAAACACATTTATCTCAGCAATTAGAGAATGTTAAGAAGCAGGTGTGAGATAGAAACTGTTGTATCCATCTGTCTTCAGAATATTTATTTCCTGCAAAATCAAAAGGCATTTTCTGATGCAGAACAGACTAAGGAGGAAATAAAAAAATTTGTCCAAAGAAAAGTGAGCCATCAAACATAAGGGGTGACTCTGCTTCTCATTCTTCTGATAATAAAGCTCATAGGGAAACTTTGCCAGGGAAATCTTTTTTTCAGTGTTCCAAAAGAAAATTACTGAGAGGCAGACAAAAAGTACAGGAGTTGACCTGAAGTCTGGGGTTAGGAGATGAGATGAACCAGAAGAAGACCAGCAACACTGAAATTAATGAATAAGTATGAGACCATAAAGCATCAGTATCATTTGTGAAACATAGATTTACAAGAAAAAGACATTTGTTTTTTGTTGACATTGTAAAACTTGTGGCAATGACTGACAGCCATGTGCTCCACTTTATGCCATTGACATTTGGAAGGACACTAAAAGGGAAAAAGAGAAAAAAAGAGGAAGCACCTATAAGTAAAACAATTTTTGTTCTTAACAATATTTGTATAATGCATTTCATGATAAAAATTACATGTTATATAGTAAAGGATTTTAAGTGACTTGTATGTGAAGATATTAAAGTAAACAAATACATTATTTTCTTTTTTTACTTCTAAGAAATGTTGCCATTACAATGTAGAAAGATTAGAAAGACTGGACAACAGCATACATTAATGGGCTGCAATCCTGGGCTGTTGGGGTGTGGAATTGGGTGCAAAAGTGCATTGAATATAATATAATATAATATAATATAATATAATATAATATAATATAATATTATATAATATAATATAATATAATATATGTACAGGTGAAATACTTTATTTTACTTTTGCATAGGTGGATGTCTGGATTAATGCCCTTGGCTTAATCTAATGATTTTTTTTTCTTAATTAGAGGCTACAGTATTATGAATGTTAGTACCTTCTGTTTTTATGGTCTATGGAAACAAGTTGACAAAAGCTGAAGGCAATAAATCAAGAGGTCTGGATATTTTTAATTGCGAGAAATGAAAAATTAAAAGGTACAAGGACAAGCAGCTCAGTAAACGATAACGTTTGAAATTACTGGGAGTGAATAAGAGATAGCAGCTTGTCTGATAACTAAATACTTTAATGCAATTACTAGAACACTATATAATTCAGCTTTATTTAAGGATAGGCAGTGATTTTTTTTCTTAAGGCTAAAAGTTAATGTTTTCTAAAAAGATATAAGCTGTTTTTCACATCTGGGAGAAGAATAAAGATAAGAACAGGCATCAGTTAGTGTATGGAGGAGCAGTGGTTGTAACATGAGCTTTAACATGAATACATTTAATGTTAGGTTAGTTTATACCTATGGGTGTAGCTCGTGATTTGGGAAAATTGTTCCTATAAGGATAGTTACACTTCTTATTTGAAGATTTACATAGTTTTGTGTGTTTGTCTTATGTAGGTTATGGGGTTGTGGGGTGAGTTTGATTTATTTCAGGGTTTTCTTTAAAGCAAAAGCCTTTTTAAATGTAACATAGTTTCAAATGGAGATGACAAGAAGTAACTGTATAAAGGATCAGCCTGCCAAATATTAGTGCACGCTTGTAACACAAAAGCTGGAAATAGACATTTAAAAAATCTGTCATATATAACAAGTGGGAATATTATTTTCTTACCATAATGGCTACACAAAATATATTATTTTGGAATGTGAATGGCCTCACAGGTATATAAAAAAGGTAAGAGTATAGAAATACATTAAATAATGCAGAGTACAAATAGCAGTGCTACATTAGACACATTTGGAAAGAAGTAAGGGTGTGAATTTGATAAAGAAAGGATTTCTAGATGGATATGCAGCAGAATGTCAGGGGCAAAGGAAAAGGGGAGTATTTATACAAATTGCTAGAGGAGCTCCAACAGTGACAGAAGAAGGAAAAAAGATAACAAGTGTAGATATGTGGTAGAGAGGTGCTATTGGCAAGAGAGGGTGATTATGCTAGCATATATTTATATTTCACCTATTTCACCTAGTATTATGGATCTTAGGAAAATATTGGGAGAAATAATCAGCCTTCATCAGAGAATATTACTTTTAGGTGGGGATTGGAACTTGATATGTAGCAGTGAGGATGCATCTAGGGGGACCTAGAAGAGAAAATATGACAAAGGAGGGTAGATTTCTGAAGATATTTATGAAAATATTTGGTATGAAAGACACAAATTCAGTAGTAGGAACTTGGTGAGAATTTGCATATTTTTCCACAAGGTACAATAACTGGGCTAAGCTACACATAAATTATATTTCGCAGGAACATGTGCATTTCATTGAAAGCTTCAACATACATTCAGTAACTATTTCAGATCATGCACCAATAACAACTAGGTTAAAAAGCAGGGTAATGATGTGTGAATGAGACACTGGCACTTCCCCACCTACTTGTTAAAAAGATAGTTACTAGGGGAGATAGAAATTTCTTAAGTGGGTTAAAATGAAAGTGGGGTCTAAAAATAGGGTAGAAATACAAGAAAAAGAGATATGGTTAAGAAGCAATAAGACTTATTTAGAGGGGCTGACAAAGGTTAAAGTATTGTAGAATAAGGGAAATCTCACCAAACAAGAGGAGACATAATTGCAGAGTGCTAAAGAGAAAATAAGGACATATCTGGGTAATATGCATGCATTTACAAAGACTGCTATAAAGCAACTGCTTTTTTTTGTATTAACTCCAGCATAAAGACTTTTAGCACAATGACGTATGGAGCAGAAAGCAGAAAGGGTTCCGAACCTAGAGAAGGTACAACAAAAAAATAACCAGACATCTTCCGGAGGTATTAGAGATATTTTGGATATTTTAGGAAAATTGTATATAAAGCAAAGTAATGTGAAAATCAAGAAAAAGCACAAATGGAAATAATTATAGTAGACTTAGGTATGCCAAGCTTTAGAGGTAGATGAGGCTCAACAATTGACAATCAGGATAGGAGGAGATGAGATAAAAACAGTGAAGTATAATCAATCTGCAGGAAAATCTCCAGGAATAGATGGCATTCCTATGAAACTTTGGAACCTAGGAGGGAAGAAAGTGATAAAGATTTGGAAAGTTTTGCTTAACAGCATTTTTAAAAATAGGGAAAGCATCAACATTCTAGGAAAAAGCTGTGGTGGCTATAATACCTAAAAACAGTAAAGACCTATCAGACCCAGGTTTGTATAGGCTCATTTCAATTTTAAATCATGATTATAAACATTTTTATGTCTATAACACTATTAGATCTTATATATACCACAATCGTATTCTCCTCCTGACTCTCTATATTTCACATACCTGCATAAAATTCCTCTAATTTACTAATGGAATATACAGTACTAGTTGCCATAACACATTGTATAACATTATATATTCTACTCCTATGTGTCTTGTATTGGTTTGTATTTCATCACATTTAAGTTTTGACATTTGATGCGCTGTATTACTCCATTTATGACCATGTTCTTCTTTAGTCTTATTTTGTGTGTCTACTTAATAACTGCAGCTCTTCTCCTTCTTGTATTGATTTGTATTTAATCAGATTTAAATGTATGACCTTTATGTCTTGTATTACTCTATGTCTACTTACTAACTGGAGCTTTTCTCCCCCGGGCCTTCACTGAAAAGGACATGTGTCCAGTTGGACCATTCTGGTAAACAAATGTAAAATAAAAAATAAAATAAATAACAGCTAATAGATTAGGTTCATAGGTTCATAGGTAGGTATTAGGCTATTGGCCCTAGGGCCTATATAAGCCTAGCCAAATGGTACCCTGGCTTTTGCCACCCAAGAAAATTATTTTCCTGTGCCCCTGTCAAGCAGAGCCACAGAAGTGATCCCCAGGGTGAATTTCCTATCTCCCATCCAATCATCAAGATTTTTCTTGAAGAGTACTAATGAGGAGGTTTGTTTGATATAGATAGGTAGTTTGTTCCAGAGTATGGGAAGTCTCTGAGACAGGAATCTATCCTTCCAGCATGTTCTGTTTATTGTGGAGACAAGGTTTAGGTCCCTAGAGCATGTAGTTTGGAGGGACTGGGATTTCTTTATGTGGAGCATGTCCAACAGTTCTGGGTTTGACATAGCTTTGTATGTTAGGCAGAGATTGCCTCTGAGTAGGCAATATGCGACAGAGTAAAGCTGGAGTTTTTTGAGACGGTCTGCATAAGGCATCTGTTTGAGGCTGGTAATCCTCTTTGTGAGGTATTTCTGTGGCCTTTTCAGTTGTTGTAGATGTCTTGTTAGGTACATACCAAAAGGGGTGTTGTACTCTACAATGGATCTAATGAGTGACGAGTAGAGGGGAACAATAACCTCTTTTTTCCTGGATGAGAAATCTTTTGTGATGAAGTGTGCCACGTAGAAGGATTTCCTGACTATTGTGGTGATGTGATTATCAAAGGAGAGACTACTGTCCACCTGTGTCCCAAGGTCTCTTATCACACTTTCGGTGTTAAGTAGACTACTGCCTATGTGGTAGTTCATTGGGTACAGAGTTTTTACCAAAAGAGATGACAATGCACTTTTTGGCACTGAGCTTGAGGCCATGGCTTTGACACCAGGCATCTGTCTCAGTGAGGCCCTTTTGTGGGATATCTGCATCATTAAGAGATTTTATTATGGCTCCTAGTTTGCAGTCATCTGCGAACTTTGTTAGCCAAAGACCTTCTGTGTTAACCTGTACTTCAGAGAAGTAGATGCCAAACAGGAGAGGACCTAGGACTGAAACCTGTGGTACTCCACTTGTCACTGGTCTGAAGTTGGATTTAGAGTCTGCTACTTTCACAGTGTGGGTTTGGTCAGTGAGCCAGTTGGCAACCCATCTTGTGACATAGGGATTTATACCTAGTTTAGTGAGTTTGTCTATAATTCCAGAGTGGGGGATGGTGCTGAAAGCCTTGGCGAGATATAGATAGGCTGTGTGTACCACCTTACCCTCATCTACAGCTTTGGTGACCGATCAAAGAAGCCTATCAGGTTTAAGAGACATGATCTGCCTTTTACAAACATGAACTGGGTAGGGTCCAGAATTTGGAGATTACCAGTGTCATTGTTTATAAGTTCCATGATGATACGCTCCATAGCCTTGCAGCCCAGGCTCGTCAGGCTAATGGGACGGTAGTTCCCGGGGTCCATGGTCGCTCCCACTTTGTGCAGTAGGATAACCATTGCTGTGTGCCATTCAGTGGGCACAAAGCCTGAGGTTAGGCTATGATTGAACATGATACTTAGGTGGGATGCCAGTTCGTTCTGTGGTTCATGTAGAACACAGTCTTGGATGTTGTCAGGTCCCATGGATGCTGTATTCTTGGCTTTGGAGAGTGCGTTTTTTACCTGTGCAGCCATGATTACAGGTACTTTGCATTCTTCCGGTATAGAGATGGGCCCTTTAGGGGATGAGAGAGGGGTAAAGTTAGCACTGAACCTATCTGCCAGGATGTTGGCAATATCAGTTGGTTCTGTATATTTAGTGCCATTGTGCTGTAACTCAGAACAGATCTGAGTGTTGCCATTGAGATTCTTGACATAGCTATAGAATTTTTTGTGGTTGTCTTTAGAGTCAGTGGCCATTTTGTTTTCGTAACTAGCTTTGGAGGATTTTATGAGGGATCTCATCTTCTTACTGAGGCTGACCATGGAATTCCTCCAGTCATGGGATTTTACTCTTTTTTGCAACAGTTTCTTTCTTCTTTTGTAGAGTTTGTTTATAGCAGGGGACCACCAGATTGGCTTCCATTTTTTGGAGGATAGCATCTTGGTTCTGTTAGGGATTGCTTGATCCATGCACTCATGTAAGTGCTTATAAAGTGCAATTGTATAGGATTCAGCAGTCGTATCTTTATTGTCCATCGGCATGGGTGTCGTGAAGTTTGCCACTTCTGTCTTAAGAAGCGTGAAGTTGGCTTTGGAGAAATTTTTTATGGTGGTTTCCCTAATGGGGGGTGGGGGCTGGGATGTGGATGTCTAGGGTGATTTGCTTATTGTCGGATCTGGCCAACGAGGAATTGACCTCTGGTGTGGAACACCGGTTGCCCATGTTAGTAATGACCAGGTCTAGGATATTGCTGCCCCTGGTGGGGGTGTAGATAAGTTGATCCAAGGCATTGGAATGTATGAATTCCAGAAGACGTTGAGCACAAGAGTTGGTACATGAGTAGTTTTCCCAGTTAATGGTGGGGTAGTTGAAATGACCCATTATTAGGGTGTTAGGTTGTACCCTAATATTTTCCAGTGTATCAAGAAATGAGGAGCGGGAATCCTGGGGCATGATGGGGGATCTGTAGCAAGCTACAATTTGCATTGCGGTCTTGGTCAGAGTTAGTTGCACTTGGATAATCTCAGATGCATTATGCTGAGCAACTAGCCTGGAGGTGTGGATATCCTTAATGAATATGGACACGCCTCCACCTTTAGTGCTTCGGTCCAAGTTAGGTGGCCGAAAGGTGTGGTATGAATTATAGCCTGGTAATGCAGGGGTGCTCTCTGGAGCCTTGAACCAGGTCTCTGTCACTGCACAGATGTCGATGTTCTCCATTTTTAAGGAGTACCTTGAGTGAGTGCATTTTGAGGTTTAGACTTCTAGCATTGAGTAGCATTACCCTCAGATTTTGCTTGCTTGTACCTGTTAAGGTGGTGAATTTGTCATTTTAATTTTGCCTAAAAAAGAAACTATAGGGGTGGCAAGAGCCTTAGCCAGTATGCAGAATCCCAAGGGCGACAGGTGCAGGCCATCTCTGGCAAAGCATCGTGGTTTGTCAATCATGTCATCCCAGGCAGACAGATACTGGATCCATTTAGAATGACACCAGAAGCTTAGCCAATTGTTGAAGTCAATAATTTTGTCCTTGTTCTGTGGTATAATTCTGGGTGATGGCAGGATGCTACTCAGGGCTAGGGTCATACCTGCCTGGGCTATAAGATCAGAAAGCTCCTCCATGTCTCTTTTCATGTAGTCCAGGTAGGTACGTCTCAGGTCATTCATACCAATATGGACAATGACAGAGTCATATTTGTACTTGCTGTGGAGTGACCTGAGTGCATGTGTTATGTGGCGGATCCTGCCACCTGACAAGCAGCTGACAGTGACTTTCTCATTGTTTAGCCTGGTGAGTGGAATATCAGTGTGCCTGACTATAGAGTCACCTATGACTAGAGTGTTAGGTACTTTGTTATGCCTTATGGACTGTAGTTGAGTGGCACACTGAGTTTGTGGGCGATGTGTCATTTGGGTTGTGTTGGGGGGTAGAGGTTGCTTGTGTTTCTGCTTTGGAGGTCCCTGTTGCTTGGGTAGATTTATTTTGAGAGCCTCCATGAATGTAGGTGTGTGTTTTGTGTTTCTATGTGTGTGTTTTGGTGGTGTAGGTTTTGAGGGACTATGTGATGAGTGTGGTGTGGTGTGGTGCAAGTGTTTACCTTCTTCTCTTGACTGTCAAGCCCAGTCTTGGATGAAGAGAGCTTTGCTTCCAGTTTGGTTATATAAGTGCATCTCTCACAGGTTGTAGTGTTGTGTGGTAGGAGGAGAGGTTTATCTGTGTACATGAGGCAATTGTTGCATTGCCCCAAGATGCCCAGATTCATCATGTAGACAGGAGAAAATACCGGGAGCTGATTTAGTGCTGATTGGCAAAGTGATGCCAGTATTGATAGATGTGGATCAATGTAGTTTTGTAGAGGGAAGGCAAACATTTGACAACAATAATAGAACAATGATGATCCAGAGGGGGGAAGAAGAATGTAAGAAAATACCTCTGTTGTTGGTAGTTCTTGATGCAGAGAAAGCATTCAACAGACTAAGCTGGGATTTTGCGATTAGGGCAATGGACACATTTCTGTTCCCTGATGCAATAATATGTTTAATTAGGAGGATATATAAAGAATCAGAGGTAAAAATTAAAGTGAGAGGGTTCCATTTTTATAAGTGGTATCTGAACAGATAAACTAGGCAGGGATGTTGTCTTTCCCCTTTGTTATTTGCATTATATTTAGAAACACTGGCAAAGAAAATAAGGGACTCCAAAATTCAAGGATATAATTGGTATGGTATTCAAGAAAGTTTGGCTTCATTTGCAGACAGTATTATTTTGTACCTAAAAGAAAAACAGAAAAGGACATCTCAATGTTCTGTAACATTCTTTGACAATTTAAAGTCTTTTGGGAATATAAAATTAATGAAGATGAAACAAAGGCTATAGTGTAAACTACAGACCCACACGTGAATTAATTCAACAATACCCATATTTATGGTGACATGATAAAATGAATAATTTAGGTATACGGTTTAAAAAGGATTCTCTTATAGCTGCTAAGGATATATGGGAAGAGACTAAACAAAAGATAATACAAAAACATAGAAACTGGACTCTCTTGTTTGTTGATATGGATAGCGATATGCAAACAGTGAAAATGTCTTACTTCCTTTAGTTTTATATACAGGTCAGGCATATTTTATCAACCAGAGGAGAAGTTATGGATAGTAATTAATAAAGAGTTGAAGAATATTATCTGGGAGGCATACCTCTCAGCTATACAGATTTTTGCCTCATATTTTGGTCTGTTTCTCATACATTTGTAGTTTTCTGGAAAATCATTGAGAGTTGAAGTCAGATAATAATAACAGACCTTTGAGTTTTAGAGTTTATACCCTTCAGAAAATTCATGCTGATGCAAAACTTATTATTCTATCAGCTTTCTAAATTTTTAAGAGCAATATTTAAAAGTGCCTTTATTTTGGACCTTTGTTCCCCATTATTTATGGCTTTTTACAGATTTATTGCTCTAGGAGGTTGAGAGGTATGCTGGGAGAGATAGATTGTGTGGATGATGTGGGATAAGTTGATCTTTCCAATAGAATACGTTAGATTAGTATTGCCTAATTTGAAGGCATGTTTTGAGCTATACAGTTAAGGCTCATGCACATAAAATATCAGAAAGCTATAATTGAAACTGGAAAGAGAGGATGATGATGGAGCAGGAGGAAAGTCAATAAATAAGGAGAGAGTTGGATTTTGGATGCAGATCCTTTAGAAGAATGACAGCCATACATAATATTATATTCATAAAGTATCAGAAAGTATTATGAGAACTAAGCTAACATGAGAATGGAATAAAGAGATTCTACTGATAGAAATGACTGCAATTAAGGGTACAGAAAATAGGCAAGAGATGACTGGAAATTACTGGAGAAAACTGGCAAAGGAACCAAGGTATTAGGAGCAAATAAGTAGAAAGGGAAATGTAATAGAATGCGAAGAGGCCAAGACTTTTGGACTTCAGGCTAGAGACTGCCTTTGCTATCGGGGATCGATATCAGAGCATAGGTAAAGAGAAAGGGACAGGAGAATCCTAAATGAAAGACCTAGTCTAGAAGAGTTTTTAGCTGAATCTAGAGTAGAAGCTGCTGTTATAAAAAAAGATAATTAGTAGGGCATATAAAATATTGCATGATAACTATAGGAATCAATCAGATGAGGTTCAAAATGATTGGGAAGCAAAACTGTATAAGAATTCAAACGGAAACAATGGGAAGACATATGTAGGGTTCCCAAATATGCAACAAGTCTAGAAGATTTGGAATTTTTTCTTGGAAGTGTTTGTACAGCTTACCATAAGTAGACTTCAAAAATGTTTTCCTCATGTAGTGTAGATGCAAATGTTGAATGTGTGATGGGGAAGAAAGATGTACCTGGGAGCATGTTTTGGGAGTGTACTGAGTTGGCAGACTTTACAAACTGCCTACAGAGTACTGTGTTAGACATAAAGGGTGAGCAAATGGGTCTAACTAAGGAAATCAATTTTTGAGCTGAGATACAGGATCTGAATTGACAAGACATAGTAAGGCCTTGTTAAGTCTTATTCTGGAGACTGTCAAAAAAGCAATTACTATAAAATGCAAATCAAATTCTAAACAAACTGTATTTGTTTGAGGTAGCGAATGTTGTAATAGAGATAAAAGAACTGGAAGTTGAATATTTAGAAAGGGTACAGAGAAATTACATTAAAAATGGAAATTGTGGGAACAATACATGCAGAATAATATTTTAGAGTAGGAATAAGATTTAAGAAAGGCAGGATTTGATTAATTTATGTAATGTTGGATTGATGATGACTGTATAAAAGAAAATATGTGATGTATGGGGATGGATTCATGAATGACTTATTTCCGCACTGCTATCGTGTGTGTGTTGCAGACTGATGTGCACATCACGTTGCCCCATTTTTTGTTCATTAAATGGCTCTCTACATTGTGTAAATCCACTAAACAAAGGTAAACAGTACAGTATTCTAATTAAAGCATAATCAGCTGAATTACATGCAAATTCTCACCAATCCAATATGGTGGAGGCATCCAGGAAGCTATAAAGTAAGCAGGGGTGGCTCATGGTACTGGACTACTGGGCTGCAGCCCCCCTTACTTTTGCACAGAAAAAAAAAAAGAAAAAGTTTAATGACTAAACTTTACACACTAGAAGCAGTTTGAAATACAAACTAGTGTGTAAAGCCGAAGATGAGATGCCATGCAAAACTCGAGGCAGGGCGCATGCATGCTTAAGTTCCAAATAATAATAAAAAAAGATAAGAAAAAAAAAAAATATATATATATATATATATATATATATATATATATATTTTTTTTTTTTTTTTTTGTCAGACTGCAGCCATCAACAAAGATGCCCAGAAATCATTGTACCAAATTCTCTTCCCGTGCTTTAACATAGTTAAGTTGAGAGGGAGAGAGCAAGACAGTGGAGAGATGAGAAAAACAAGTGGAATAAAATCATTAATCAAATCTAATCTTACAACCCAGAGGAGGTTTAAGGTGAGCCAGGGAAGGCTATTTTTAAATTAACCCACTCCCCCATAAAAAATAATTAATTGAGTTTTTTTTTCTGGCAGGGACAACCAGATACTTTCTACATTTTGTTCCAGGCAGGGTCAACCAGATACTTTCTATATTTATTTATTTTTTCCTGGTAGGATTGACCAGATAATTTCTGTATTTAATTATATCCTGGTAGGGTTGACCAGATATTTGTTAAATAATGGTACAGCAGAGGATTATATATTTTTTTGAAATCCTGGGCCTGGAGGCTGGCAGGTTCAACCAGATAGTAGAAGGCTGAGTCTGTAGTGAGCAGTTGTTTTGGGGGCTCTTTGTGATATTTTTCTAGCAATATTCTGGCAGATACTAGTAGGTGGTCTATGTGTTTTGGGGAGTCTTCATGACTTTCTGGGTTGTTTTAATTTAATATTATGCCAGTGTTAACCAGATACTAGGGAGGCAATGTGTTTTGGGACCCGTTGATGATGTTTTTTTTTAGCATAATACACTGGCAGGATTAACCAGATACTATTGGTTTGTGTGTTTTGGGGCACTATTGAACACTTTTATAATATACTATCCCTGCAGGGTAACCAGGTACTATGGAGCCAATGTGTTTTGAGGAACTTTGATGATTTTTTTTTAATAAAATACAATGGCAGGGTCAACCAGATACTAGTGGTCTGTGTGTTTGGGGGACTGTTGATGACTTATCTTTTTTAACATAATATGTTGGCAGGGTTAACCACATACTAGGGAGGCAATGTGTGTTGGAAACTGTTGATTATTTTCTTTTTTAATAAAATACAATGGCAGGGTCAACCAGATACTAGTGGTCTGTGTGTTTTGGGGGTTCTTCACTACTTTTCTTAATATAATATCCTGGCAGAAGTTAAAGAGATACTAGGTATGAAGTGTGTTCTGGTTTGCCATTTGTGGACGACATGTTTTTTTTAACCTAACATCTTTTTGCAGAGTTGGTCAAGATAAAGTAGGATGGTTTATCAATGTTTTGTTTTTGAAACAAACTGTACTCTTCTATGAGTAAAGTGTGTATGAGTGAACTGAAGTAAGATCACCTGCAAGTTCTTGGCTATATGATGTGAAAGAAATACAGTAATGTTACCATGGTCTTCTATTTTTATTATTTTAAATCATGTAGGCTCAAAGCAGATTCTCTGGGTAGGCAGTTGGGATGGTTTTCATAATGATGTGGTGTTCTGGCTGGCTTTGCAAGAGTAATGAGCATTTGAGTGAAGTAAGATCAACCACATGCTCTGACCTCTGAGTATTGCTTATGTGATAAAAAAAGAATATAAAGGAAATAACAAATGGCACCACAAAGAAGCAAATGTTCCTGAGCAAAAAATGAAGAAGTAAAGTCAAGTAGTATATAGAGCTCAGGAACAACCCTGTGCAGATGGTAGTTATCAGCATTCAAGGCATCTATTTGGGCCAAATATAAACGATATTTCCAGTTCGAAAATGTAGTCAAATGCCACAAACTCTTGAATAAAACCAAATATTTTATTTTAAAACAAATAACAGGTAAGCACTTTCACCAGAGATGCTTCCTCAGACTATATGAATACAAATTAGTTCAGCACATACCTTATATATATATATATATATATATATATATATATATATATATATATATATATATATATATATAAACATCTTCAATTTAATGATGACATCATAATTGAATAACATGTAAGCAGAATTAATGGTTAAATATACTGCATAGTTAAATAAAAACATTTAATAGGTTCACACTATTCAAAAGGTTTTTACTATTTAATTACAAATGCACCAACATAAAAGAGGTATGTTCAAAATAGATTTAAACCATATATAAAAAAATATATATATGTGAAGAATAAAAATACTAAAAATCACTTAACAAGCAGCCTGTTCTTAAGAGCTGGTTTAAGGGGGATTTTTTTCATTTAGACCAGGATTAATGTGTGCCTGAAGTCTAATGATCCAGTTGGTTTCATTTCTTTCTGTGAAGTTCCTAACACCCCCCCTTAAACTGGGTGAATTAATATACAGAACCATAAACTTAAATGTATGCATGGTATTAGTCTCTAAAATATGTTTAGAAAGTGCATTGGTATTGGATTTAATACGTATTTTATATAAATGTTCCCTCACCCTGTCCTTGAGCCTTCCATCAGTTTTACCGACATAGAAGGCAGGACAGGATGAACATAAAGCAAGGTAAACAACATGTTCAGTGTTACAATTAGCAACAATATCAAATACATAAAGCTGAGATGTAGTAGGATGGACAAACATGTTGGAATTGCATATGTAGGAGCAAAAATTACACTTATTACAAGGACTAGTGCCTAAGTCATGGTAATTATTATAATTATCATAGGGTATAGTATTTGGATAGCAAAGAAGTCTATGTAGATTTTTCTTATTCTTAAATAAAAACTGTGGATGTTCACCCACTATTTCTCTGATATGGGGATCAACAGTCAGGACATTCCAATGCTTACGTATGATATCTCTGATTTGATAAAAGTCATGTGTATAAAATAATGAAAATTCCTGTGGTAGTGTGTTAGTACCAACAGGATTACATCTATTAATATACTTATCATTCCCTTTCTCTAAAAAATAAGGACACGCTTTGTCAGACCTAAGGTACTCTATACTCCGAAAACCAGTGGAAATCTCATCTGCTCTATATGTCCTAAATAGTAGCCTATCCTTTAAACCAGCTAATTCCCTCTCAAAGCCATCATGTGTTGGATTTAATCTGGAAGCTTGAATGGCTTGACCTTTGATAATGTTATTAAAAACATATCTAGGGTGCATGCTTTCTCTATGTAGTAATGTATTTCTATAACAGGGTTTTCTATAGACACCTGTATTAAGTTTACCATTACTTAGTCATTCGATAAAAACATCCAAAAAAGCGATGCTACTTAATGATACAGTCATAGTAAATTTCAGATAGTCTGTGAGGGAATTTATTTCTTCAAAGAAAATGTTTAACCCACTCTCATTACCTGTCCATAGAAGGAGCAAGTCATCTACAAAATGTCTGTAGAAAATGACATGCTTCTTATATCGAGGTAAAGGAAACAATTTCTTCTTTTCCCACATAGCCATCACTAGGTTGGCGTAGCTATTGGCACAAGATGTGCCCATAGCCATGCCATCCCTCTGCATGAAGAATTCGTTATTGAAAAGAAAAATGTTATTCTCCAACACTGTTTCCAATAACAGACACAAAAGGTTTACCTTAGTAACCAGAGTGTCAGTAAAACATGTTAAATACTGATGAATACTGTCTATACCTTGCTGGTTAGAGATGATCGTAAAGAGGGACTTGACATCCATGGTAACTAAAAATAAGAAAGATTGTCTTGTAAGTTTGCCGTTTCCTTTTAAAGATCTAACAAGAACTGTTTGGTATCTCTAAGAATAAAAGGCTTCAAATCAATCACTGGTCTCAACATTTTCTCTATATATACTGACAAAGGCTCAGTAACCCATCCTCTACCTGCCACAATGGGTCTCATTGGTGGATGTATGTGATCTTTATGCATTTTCGGTAAACCTTGGATGGTAGGAATTAAGGGATTTTCGACCCATAAGAAATCAAACAATTCTATTGTAATTATCCCACTTTTATTCAAGTCATCCAGGGTATTATATACCCTTGTAACATGTTCATGAACGTCTTGAATGGATATAAATGAGTAGAACTTTGTATCACTCAACATTTCCCTCATATAAAGGTTGTAATCAACCCTATCTAACACCACTACAGGACCACCTTTGTTAGCTGGTCTAATTGAAATATTCCTATCATTCCTAAGAGTTTGTAGGGCTTTTTTCTGCCAGAAAGTTAAATTATCTTTCTTAACATTGCTACATGGATGCTTAGATATGGTATAGATATCATCTTCCACCATTTTACAAAATGCATTCACAAGGGGATGGAAGTTGGGAATAAAAACACCAGGTGTGCGAAATCGTGGTAATTGAGTATTACTAACTTCATTATTAAAAAGTAGCTTTAACTGAATGTTCTGGGCAAACAATTTGGTATCTAAAATAGTATCTGTCATGTGACTATTGGTGGTGAGTATAAAAGAAAGACCCTTATTTAAGACTTCCAATTTGTATTTATCTAAAGGGCTGTGTGAAAGGTTCCAAACTAAGTTGTTGTTATTTTCTCCCACATCTTCAATGTGGATCCTTTCTGCTCCCCCCTGAAGATTTTCTTTTTTGCCTCCCCCCTGCTCATAGAGTGACTCCTTCCCCTTCTGTATGTGTTGGTAATTGGGAAAGGGACAGGATGTTGCATTTCACCTGAATGTGAAATAATTTTTCTACAGACAACAGGTTCACTAACTAAAGGGATGGAAGTGGAGGGCAAATTCTGACTATGAAGGATTTCATGTACAAGTTCGGTGCCACTAGCTCCACTTCTAACATTTCTAATGTGTCGTTATCAATAGTAACAGGTATTGAATTGTCAGCAACAGCCAAAACATTTATATTAGATTTTGAAGCCAAGTTCTCATCATTTGCCGCAACATTAACAGCAGAATTCACATTGTTATTAACAACATTACTAATAACATTATTGCCATTGTTAACATAATTTGCATTCTCTACAAAAACGTTATCTAAAGAGCTTTTTCTAATGTCTGCAGAGTTAGCACCAGTAGGGTTTGAAACAAGAACGTACATCAAACCATTTCTACTTCTACTACTGCCTTACCTGTTATTAATAGCATTCCTAGGCCAAGTAAAGACCTGGCATTGGGAAAAGTCATAGGTGTCTCTTTGAAGCTTGTGTCTTTTCTGTTCTAATAGGCATTTCTTGAACAGAAAGACACTATCCAAAAGTTGTTCCATTAATGGCTAAATGAGTGCATCAGAATAACATTTATATAAATCAGTTTGTTGGTTTCTAATAAGATCTTTTAATTTAGTCTCTTCAGGTGAAAAAAATTCATTGAGAAGAGACATGTAACTGATGCTCACCTCAATATTAAGTTGCTGCCAACGATACAACAGTTCCGGATAAGCGGTTTCAGTGGTGGGCATTTTTAAAACCCTATGTCCCCTAGGTATGATTCTTTTGTTGATACACGCTTCAAAATGAAAGCATTGCATTTGAAGCCATTTGAGCTTCAACAAATTGGTTTTGAGTATTGCAAAGGCTTCATTTAAAGCATTAAAATCAACAGTACCTAGGACCTCTTCACTTCCTGTGGCCGTGGCTTCAAAGTGTAGTAACGGATTGACGTCGCCAATCACACAGTTCAAAAAATGAGTATGGGACGTTTTTTCTTTCACTGTCTTGTCTGGGTTATAAGGCAGTTCAACAGAATTGTCAATGGAATCTGCCATGGTCTTCCTGCGGTGACTCCAAGGAATAAATGCAAATATAAAGGAAATATCAAATGGCACCGCAAAGAAGCAAATGCTCCTGATCAAAAAATGAAGAAGTAAAGTCAAGTAGTATATAGAGCTCAGGAACAACCCTGTGCCGATGGTAGTTATCAGCATTCAAGGCGTCTATTCAGACCAAATATAAACGATATTTCCAGTTTGAAAATGTAGTCAAATGCCACAAACTCTTGAATAAAACCTACCCCGGGATTCTTGAAGCTTGTGCCAGGCGCAGGCGTAGCGTAGGTGGTATAACACCAAATATGGTTGGTGAGCAATTCAGGTACGATCCAATTCCATGTGCACTACCCGCATACACCAGATCTGCGCAGCTCCCAGCGTAGGTATGCAAATCACCCCATGCGCAGTACTGCAGCATGCAAATGAAGGTACATAGTGATTCAGGAAGTGGCGTAGGCATAGCGTAAGCCTACAGAAATGTAAACCAAAAAAAAAAATGGTTTACATGTTGACAAACAGGGCATTGGAGCCTTCAAAGCGTGACCAGACTCATGTATTACAAAGTTAACATATGCCAGTGGCTAAATATACAGCCAATGGCATAAGAAAACATGCACAACACATAAAAATAACATTTAATGTCATGGCCACAGTAACGCAAAGTACAACCGTAGGGCATGTGTGTGCAAATGGGAACATAAGGAAAATATATATATAAATGTCATAAAATAGCAATGTAACACAAATCTTGATTTCACCATAATAGTCAATGGTATGCATGCTACACCACAACCAAGCTGTAAGGGTTGCTAAGGGCCTGTGACAGTGTTCGGCACGGTAACTTTGAATTAGTAGTTAATGCCATGCAAATGAGGCAAGTAATAGTGAATCGCAAATGTCCCGCTGGCCTAAGGATGTACAATACGGCGCAGCACTACAACACCGAGAAGTGGTCTGGAGGAATACATGACATCAGCAGTGTGGTGTGCCACTGCAGCTGTAAGCACATTGGAGCAATGCAAATCCAGGCTGCCCATTGCTAAGCAAAGCCGCAGGACAGGGGTGTGGATGTAGGTATAGCTTTGCTCAGCTGAGAGCACACATGTTGCCCGAAAGCGCATGTGTACGTGGATGAAAATGTGCCCGCGCACCACAGCCCAAAAAGGAAGTTTAGGGGAAGACATTAAGGAGATGCCACAGTAGGGTAATTGGAGTACAACTGAGCAATTAGCACCTATTAACTCACAGTGGGCAATTGATGCCAGCTAACAAGGCTGCTAGAAGTAACCTCCAGAACAGGATAGGGGATGTGTCGGATTGCAAAGAAAAGAGAACTGTAACCGCCAAGCAAAGCAAACCTGCAGTAGATTGGCAATAGAACACATTTCACAGGACAATCCTGGTTCGGGAAAGTACAAAACAAGAAAGCAGGCTGCTGGATGCATGCCAGACAATGGGAGGGGAATCATTAAGAAAAGTTGAGGCAAGGGCAAGAGGTAAGCCACGGTAGCTAAATGTAATTCAACACCAAAGGCAGCACAATAGCAGTATCTGTGAAAAAACACAAGATACACTGCAGCTACGAATGTACATACACACCCTATGACATCATCAGTGTTCAAAGCACAATAGTATAAAGTGTGAAGGCACCTCACACACACTTGTGTATTCCCAAACACTGCACCATCGGTGTAAACAGACGGGGAACTTTTACAATGTACTTGTTGGAAGCTGCCATAGCTGTGATTCATCAGCATGTGTTGGAGACTGAAGGTGTTGTGGAGAATGATGCTGACAACCACCTCAGGCCCTGGAGGAGAAGAAGAGTGTTCAGACCAAGGATAACCTACTAGGGGCTACATGACCTGGAGATAGTAGAGCATTACAAGGTGGACAGGGACATCATACAGCAAATAGTTGAGCTGTGCTGGCCACGCCTGAGATCCAGAAACAACAGAGGGGAACCCATCCCAGTGGACACGAAGGTATGTGTAAGCTTGAGAATACTAGCCACAGGTACCTTTCAAAGGCCAACTGGATATATCATGGGGCTCTCACAGGCATCAGCATCCAGGGTACTCCACCAGCTCCTGGATGCCATGTTACCACATGCCAGTGAGCATATATACTTCCCCCGAACGCAGGAGGAGTTGGCCAGCAATATGCGTCTCTTCCACCATGTGGCATACTACCCAGAGGTACTGGGTGCAATAGACTGCATGCACATGCATATCAAGTCACCACCCGGAGACCATGGTAGGCACTACAAAAACCACAAGGGATACCACTCCATCAACTGCCAGGTCATGTGCAATGCCCAGGGCATTATCACAGATGTGTGTGCTGGCAGCCCTGGAAGCTACCATGAATCCCACTTCTGGCATGCCTCACAGCTGTATCAGGTATTTGTTAGGGGGGAAATCCCATATGGCCACCTTGTGGGGGATGCTGGCTATGCACCGGAGCCATGGATGATGACTCCCATCAGAAATGCACACACACCCATGCAAGAAAGCCATAATGAGGTACACTCACAAACCAGAATCATCATAGAGCATGTGTTTGGGATGCTGAAATCACGGTTCCGTTGCTTGGACATATCTGGCGGAGCCCTGCAGTACTCTCCAGGCACATGTGCCCACATCTTCATAGTATGTGCTATGCTACATAATATGATCCTGCGGAAACAGCTGCAGCAGGGACATAATGGTGAAGGCCCTCACAGCCCACTGCAGTTGCCAAGGCCATCACAGGCATAGAGGGATTCAGACCACGAACACCCTGTGCCAGCCCCAGTAGGCAGACGGAGGTGTGCCCAATATGCCCACGCCTTGGCAAAGAGGGAACGTATAGCACATACACTGACAGTGTAGGCCCCTATGGACTGACACACTTCTCCACCTGCACACACAGTAAAACGGATGGCACACACACATGACCACCTGCAAATTGTAATGTATAGGTGGCCTACTATGTGAATCCTACATTGGTAGCCCTCAACTATTGCACACACAACAGCTACTGGAACAAGGAAAGTCAATACCTGAACAGTAAACGAAGTTAACAGCATATGTTGATACTGTATGTATAGGTTCCTAGGTACATTGGTAGGTACATGCCCGATTGTCAGAGGCCATTCAACAGCCTAGGCAAAATGTGCCTGCTATCACCACCCCATCGATCAACCAACTGTCCCTCTGTGGAGCAGAGCCAATTGCGGGATACATGTGTGTAACCACTGTTCCCCACCTACTCTGCATGGATTCCCTGGTGTGTAAATGAGGGCCTCCATATAATGTAATTAGGGATATAGTGCCAAAGCATGGGGAGTACCAATAACAGGTATCTGCCACCCCAGCATTCTCCAGTTATGGTTGTGACAAGGTGTAGCACATTACAGTGTGTGGTTCACTCTGACATAGATTCCCAATGCTGGAGCACATCCATTAAACATCACTTGGACATACCATGAATTGGTATCATCCATATGTAAACTAACAGAGTTACACATTTGACTGCAGTATGGAGGAACAGCCGTAGTACAGTCCACATACAAAACAGCATTAACACCTATACAAAAACCAGATGTCCAAGTGATAAAGCCACTGACTGTGTCATGTATGCACCCGGTTCCATGTCCTGCAAGGTCCGTTACGTAATCCCGATGGCACGAATAATGGATGTTGGATGTAGGTCATTAGAGCACATGTAAGCACATGTTAGCAGGTTTATGTGGTGGCAAGTGATGGTAAGCGTCATTTAAACATGACTACATGGATATGCGCAAAAAAGGTCTAAGCTTTGCCGAATTCCGTGCAGATCATGGTCAAAGATGTCCAGAACAGGTGAAACCAGCATTATTCACCCTTGTACTAACAGTGCCTGCTCTGAGAGGTAAAACTACCACTGGTAGGAGTAGAACATGCAACCATGCACACAGTCACCTACCACTAAGCTACCTGAGATGTACCAACGGCAGGTGTGTATTGTGACAGGTTAAAACACAAAATAGCAGAGTTCAGCAAACAGAATACACCACCATGTACCCAATGAAAGGTGTGTACACTCTCTCTCCCTCTCCCTGTCTAAATATATATATATATATATATATATATATATATATATATATATATATATATATATATATATAATAGGGATAGAAAGGGTGATAGAAAGATGTATGTTGATATATACAGAAATACATATATCTGCGAATATATAGACAGGTTAATGACTTGTACACAACCATGGAGGTACAAATGAATAGGATACTGCCAACTACTGAATGTTCTACATACTGACACGTGTAATCACGAGGCTTAAAGACCGAAAGACCACAGTACCAGAACAGTATAACCGCGAGTAATATTATCACAATGTTAAGGGACATTTAGTTATTGCTGCCGGTGCTGTGGTCCAGGTAGGTACTGTGTTTAAATGTGGTTCTGATTGCTGTAGTGTGTGTAAGTGCGTGTTGAGAGTACGGTGTGTGCTTCCATGGGACTGTAATGTGTGTGTGTGTGTTTGCATCGTGGGTCTCTTCATGCTAACTCGGAGGTAGATTATTACAGTAGTTGTGGTCATAGCCGGCCTTAGGCATACGGTTACCACCTGTCCCACTTTGAGAGGGACAGTCCCTCTTTGGCCAGTTGTGTCCTGACAACAAATATTAAAAAGGGCAAATGTACCGAGATTGTAGGACATAATGATGTCCCATATATTAAGTAATAGTTGCATTAAATAGTTATTTCTGTCTCTCAAATACATAAATTGTACAAGAAACATAATAAGCAACTAAAGTGCTACAAGAATAAGGTTTTATTTAGGGCAAAAGTAAGTTCTATCCTTTGTACTGACAGTGGGTTTGTGTCGGCCTCTAAACCCTGATGTGTGCCCTGCAAATGTCCCAATATGGCCATTTGAAAATGTGGCAACCCAAGCCAAAGAGTTTGAGTCACCAACACAACTGCAATGAGTGCAAATATTTGTGACAGAAATACACGAGACAGCTTTCATGTAGCAACAGTTCAGTACATATCAAAGTATTTTGGAGGGATTGAAGGATCAACATCACCTGCATGCTATATAGGAACCAATTAACAATGGTTTAATGAATAAGCCTGCAATAACCATAGTATTAGTCTACTAAATGACAGGTCTTCAGTTAGGGAAGGGGCCCCCACACACATATGGAATACGTATAAATGCAGTCCCCACAAACCTTTATCTGCTATGTACACCCACCTACATCTCCACCACACCCGAAACAATTGCAATACAGACTGTAATAACATCACAAACATCCACTCACTCAATGACATCTGCAGAAGTGTTAACATACCTTGTGAGAGACACACTTGTAATGGCGCCATGTGAAATTGTTGCTGTTGTACAATGGAACAGATGCCGATGTTACAGGTTTTGTTTGCAATAATCGCCTATCAGACGGTTGAGATAACAGCTACACTCACATGTAGAACTATTTACTCTAGCCATCACACACAATCCATGGGGGACATGAATTCAAAGTATCTGTGTCTCTCCATATAGCTGTTGCAATTCATCACAATACAATACATCCAGACTGTCTCCCTCAAAAGTAGAGCAAAAGGACAACGCCCAAGTGGAGTATTCAATCATACACCACCGTTGCCATGTAATTGGCCAATGAAGGAGCTGCACAGCTGATGTGCATGTAATAATTTACTCCGGAACACCAATTGGTGGCAGGATACCACATGTTACAGGTATCCACGTATAAAACAATGGCTTTCCATACATTCAAACTGTATGCTCATACCATTGAATCATTTAAAGAGGAAGGAGTAACACAGATATTATCATATACCCAGACCACTAAGAAGGTATGTAGAACACTCAGTATGTTAGTGTATGTAGTGCCTGTTCTGTATTAATGAAAGTGTATGCAATGCAGACAGTGGGAAAAGGTATTATGTAGTGATGTCTTGTTGAGCATAGTAACACTTGTAGAAATTGTGTGTACTGCTGTGGGCCACAAGGTAAACACCTCATACACCACAAGGGATGCTACATAAGGGCTTTAAACATAACAATTCCACTCCAGCCGCTGTTGGTGGTAGGGTTTGTCCAACAAGTATGTGCCATAACAGGGGATAGTTTATGTTGATATACTGTAACAGTAGGCATATGTATGGGCGTATAATGAGAATATCATGCCTAAGGTGGTCCTGCTGCGCAATTATGCTTTGCATTATGGGATATGGTTTCAAAAATGTGAAAAGTACAGTAATGTAGGCAGATATGTCAAATATTTTACGTAGCAAGACTGGTATAGTATGCAAACATAAGGTATGTGTATTGGAATGTACAATACACAATAACAGGATACATATGTCTTGTAGTCACCAGACAGTGCAACAGCAAGATAGCTAATTGAAATGGAAGAGCTACTCAATTATCCATGCACAAAGGACATGTAATAGCTTCATAGGTTCATAGTTAGGTACTATGCTGTCTGGCCAAGTCCATTTGTAAGCCCTAATACAGTGTTTTCACTGGCGGCACCTTCTTAGGTTAGTGTTCTGTGCCTGTGATAGTCATCCCTGGCATACATGTCTGTTCCCCATCCACCCATCGAGGTATCTCATGAAGAGTGCTAGTGAGGGTCCTTGCCTGATGTACATAGGAATCATGTTCCAAAGCATGGTGAGTGTCCATTTCAGGAATGTATCCCTCCAGCACATGCTACTCATAGTTGCGTTTGGGTACATATCCCAGAGCATGTTGCTCTCAGTGGCTTTTGCTTATGTTGCTTATGTGGAGCATATCCATCAATATTAGTGTGGACATGGGCCTTGTATGTTCAGCAGAGGTCACCTCTGAGTATGCAGTATGCAAATGACTACAGTTGGGGTTTCAGTAGTTGTGCTGCATATGTCATCCTTTGGAGATGAGTAATACTGCTGGTGCATTAATGTTGTGGTATTTAAAGCCATTGCTGTCCCGTAAGGTACACCCCAAATGGGGTGTTGTACCCTTGAATGTGTTTCATAAGTCAGGAGTATAGAGGTACAATGGCAGCCTTTATTCTGACTACAAACCCATTACAGATTAGGGTGGCCATGTAGAAGGATATCCACGCTCCCTTGGCAATAAGGTTATCAAAAGAGTGGGTGCTATCTACATGTGTACTAAGATCCCTTATAATGTCTTATGTATGTAGGAGACTACCACCTATGTGATAGTCACTGGGTGATTGTTGTAATACAAAGGGGATGTCTATGCACCTTCTGCCATGCTGCTTGAGGCTATGTTACCTACACCAGGTATCTGTCACAGTGATATCCGTATGGAGGGTGTGTATATTAGCTGGTGAATCAATCAAGGCCCCTAGTTTGCAGTCTTCTGGAAACCTATTCAGGGAAAGTCTTTCTGTGCTAGACTGTACCTCAGGGCAGCATATAACGAACATGAGTGTCCCTATGACCGAGGACTGGGATATGCCAATTGTAACTGAGGTACAGTAGGAACTGCGGTTTGCTACCCTTACCACGTGTGTCCTGTCCGTGAGCCACTTTGCATAACATCTCAAGATGTATGGGTTGCTGTGCAGGTGGATGTGTATATTGACAATACCAGAATGGTGAATGGTGTTGAAAGCCAATGAGAGGACAAGGTAGGCTGTGTGGACCTCCTTACCATCATCTACTACCTTGGTAACTGTCGCAATGGACTCCACCAGGTGTAGGAGCCATGGTGTGGCCCTAACAAATCCAACTTGGGTGGTATCAAAGGTTTGGAGGCCAACAATGTCTCTCTGAATGACTTCCATGATGATGTTCTCCATAGCCTTGCAGAGCAGTCTAGTCAGGCATATAGGGCAATAGTTCCTCTGGTCCATTGTGGCGCCACCTCTGTGGAGTGTGATAACTGTTGCTGTGTGACATTCAGGGTCCACAATGCCTGATACAAGGCTATTAGTGAATCTGGTGCCCAAGTGGGGAGCCATGTCTTTCTGAGGTTTGTGTAAATCGCAGCCTGGGATGTTGGATGGTTACATAGAGTGTGTGTTCCAGGCTTTAGAGAGAGCAGGTCTGAACTGCGTAGTTGTGATCGCAGGGACTCTGCATTGATCCTGTATAGATGTGGGCCCTTTTGGGTGTGAGAGGGGTGTAAAGTTAGCTGCCAGGTTGTTTCCAATACCAGTCAGTTCTATAATGTTTCTGCCTAACTGTTGTATGTCAGAGCAGATGTGGGTATTGCCATCGAGAGTAGTGACATACCTCCATAATGCTTAGTGGTAGTCCTTTTAATGTGTCACAGTAATGTTTATGTAGCTAGTGTTGGAGGATGTAAGAAGGGATCCCAGAATCCTACTGAGGCTGACCAGGGAGCTACCCCACCCATGGGAGTGTACCCTACTTTGCAACTGTCTCCTTCTGTCGTGCAGTATGTCCATGGCAGTGGACCCCCAGAGTGGCATCCATTATGTGGTGGGTACTGTCATGGCTCTGTTTGGGATAACATGATCCATGCAGTTGTGTAAGTGCTAATGAAGTGCAGTTGGGACTGTTTCTGCATTTGTAACTATATTGTCCATCTGCATGGGTGTCATGGCGTTTACTACTTCTGTCATACAAAGCGTGAAGTTGGCTTTGTAGAAATATTGTACTGTGTTTTCCGTGAAGGGTGTGGTGCCGGGATGTGGATAACAAGTGTGATTAGCATACATTTGGAACTGACCAACGAAGGGATAACCCCAGGTGTGTAACACCAGTCACACATGTTGGTAATGTCCAGGTCTAGGATATTTTTGGCCTTGGTGGTGGTGTGTATAGGTTGATCCAGCCGAATGGAGTTTATTAATCCATAAAAGTGTTGGCCTAATGTGTCGGTACATGAGTAGGTATCACAGTTAGGTGTGGGGTAGTGTCATTGTCACATCAGTAGTTCCTGTTTGAACCCTACTTTCCAGTACACCAAGAAATGAGGGCCGTTAACCATGGGGTATGGTGTGGAATCCGTAGCAAGCTACAATTTGTATAGCAGTTCTGGCCGAAGTTAGTTGCACTTGGATTGCCTCTGATGCATCATGCTAAGCAACCAGCATGGAGGTGTGTACATCCCTGTGAAATATGGACACACCTCTGCCATGGGTGTTCCGATCCTGATTACATGACTGAAAGGTGTGGTCTGTGTAATAGCCTGTCAGTGCAGGGGTGCTCTCCGGAGTCTAGAAGCAGGTCACGGTCACTGCAGAGACATCAAAGTTGTCCATTATAAGGAGTGCCTCGGATGAGTGTGTTTGAGATGAAGATGTCAAGCACTGAGTAACCATACCCTCAGGTTTTGCTTGCCTGTAACTGTTCTGGTGGTGAATATGTTTCTGAAATGTGTCTAAAACAGGCAGTATAGGAACAGCCTGAGCCTTAGATGTTACCCATAATCCCAGGGCTGACAGGTGCAGGCCATCTGTGCCAAAGCATTGTAGTTAGTCGACCATGTCATTCAAAGCAGGCAGATACCGGATACCCTTGGAATGACACCAGAAGCATAGGCAGCTGTTGAAGTGAATAATTCTGTTGTTCTACTGTGTCATCAGTCTGGACTAATGCAGAATGCTTCTCAGGGCTTGGGCGATACCTACCTGGGCTACAAGATCGGAGAGCTATTGCATGTCCCTGTACATGTAGTCCAGGAAGTTACATCTCACGGCATTCACACTAATGTGGAGAATGACAGTCATATTGTACCTGTTGAGGAGTGACCTGAGTGCATAGGTTATGTTGTGGATCCTGTTACCCGACAGCCAGATGACAGTGACTATTGCCTTGTGTGGCCTGCTGAGTGGGACATCAGTGTGACCGCCTACAGAGTCACCTATGACTAGTGTGTTGGGTATGTTATAACACCCTATTGGCTGTAGTTGATGGGCACACATGAGTCTGTGGGATATAAGTAATTGGTGTTCTGTTTGGTGATGGGGGCTGCCTCTGTTGCCTACATAGAGCAGGATGGAGAGGCTCTGCAAATGTTGTACTCTTACTATGTGTTGCCTGTGGTGGTGGAGATCTACTGAGACTATGTGATGAGTGGGGTGTGCTGCAAATGTTTAACATCCCCACATGATTGTCAGGGTAAGTCTGGGTTGGAGAGAGCATTACCTCCAGCATGGCTACATATGTGCATCTCCCACAAGCTGTAGTGTCGTATGTTAGGAGGTGAGCATTGACTGTGTACATGAGACGATTGCTATATTGACTCATGTTGCCCACATTCATCATATAGACAGGCAATAACACTGGTAATTGACATTTGGACATGCCTGTCTAGTCAACCATTACTCACAAGATATGTGAGGTAAGTGTGTACAACAGCTGTTGTACTGTAAGCATGCTGGAAATGTAAGGACAAACAGTGTTTACCTGTAGGAAATGAGTAGGATTGAGTGATATAGTAATTAGTAGCTCAAGAAGTGTGTACAAGGATGGCTTGTGACACACCTGTGAGCTGTCTTCAGCAAACATCCATCTGCAATGGTGGCCCACCACTTTATGTACACACATCCATTCATACCTGATGTACATCTTACCGTATTGTCAGTATTTCACCATATACACGTGTCAATGATGGGACTGCATTGCAACTGCATGTTGTAGTCGGACACAGATAAACTGCAAACATCAGCTACTGTTCATGCATTGTAGCTGAATACACACCACTACATGTACATGTGTATAGGTCCTACATTCCTATCATGTAGCCATGTTTGTATGCATTGCAATTGGTGAACATGTGACATACATGGCACATGGACTGTTGTATGCTATGATAGTTGTCATGAGTAACCAGCACAGAGGGAATGTTAACTCAGTCAACATTGCTGCCTTATGTACTGTTAGCAATGGACAACCATAGACCTACCTTCCATGTGCATGCGTGTAATCGCTGTAGCCACGTGTCTGCACAAAGGACAGCATTAGCTATGCTATGTACATATGTGTTTTGTGTGTGTGTGTGTGTGTGTGTGTGTGTGTGTATGTAGGGCATGTACATATCCACGGCGGTTACATGTTCTGAACAAGTGCTGAGCATGAATAAACAATACAGATAGCATGTTGGATAATATAAACTCACTGCCCCCCCCCCAATAGGTACACAATCACGTATCCATGAATACAACAGAGCCCCTGTAACCATAACTACGATGGTACAAGGTACACCCCGGCTGCATGTGACCTGTACAAATCCCTGGTCGTATAATACACATATGGCAAAACAGTTTGCTCTACACATACACTGCCATGTAAAACATAGGTTCATGGCAGTCTGTGAAAATACGGAATGGATCACACTAACAGTTATCACAACCCACAAAGTGGAGACGCCACTCATAATGGGAGGCATAGCACTATTACCCTGCTGAGTATGGTCTGAAAGCCTATGAATCTTAATCAACGTAGATGTTGTTAGCAGTACAGATGTAGATGACAGTACAGATGAATACACACTGCATAGCATACCTGTGACAGGTCAGAGGACATCATCACTCATACTGTGTTCCACCTACACTCAATATACTACATGTACCTTCGTATGTCACAGGAGTGTTCTACCAGTGTCCTGTTCACAAAAGTAATACTACAAAAGGTGTCTGAGTGATGTGCATATCACACCAGTGGCAGCTACAGTAAAACAGGGTTAATGTTTTGTACTCCCTGTCATTGTAGCCCATACCACACAGACAAATGGGAGGCATCTGCATATGTGAGAATGTGAATGGCCATGACCTAGGAGCAATAGCTGACTCAGTGTTGTGGACAACATACAGCATGTGCTTTGTGGGTGAGGTGTGTGACATATATGCACAATCTGATAACTTCTTATTGCATTGTCACCGCTATGTTAATAACCCTGTACCCATTAACTACCACCTTGGCAGTGGTTAACATTATGGACACTGTGTGTAAGGGATAGTTCTGTGCAGTTTACCTCCCTGTGCTAGTGACATCACCAGGCCTATTAGGTAGTCATAAGAGGTGACCCAAGTCATGACAGGGTGCCATCCATGAGCATGGAGATCATTGGACAGCCATACTCAGCACTCATGTGACCAATATCGGATCACATATCACCTTTAAGGGGTATTGGCCATGCTTGGATGGGCGTCACCAGCCTTCACAATCCTCATCTCCACTATGCAGCATGCTGCCTTCCCTGCATAAAGACATGTGCAACACTGTGATGTTGGACATGCTACACGTACATATCCTGATCTGAAAGAGATACGTCATGGACAGCCACCTTCCTAGTACAAGGGTCGCCACATGCTGGACAGATCCCTGTGCCATACATGTGACATACTCCTGCCATACCATGCAACCCTGTCCAGCAAAGCTGCACATGTCATCTCTGTCATACATGGTGCGATGACCGCATGGTAGATGTATCAGTGACTGTCTGGATCAGTAATGTGGCACTGATTCACCTGTCAGTGGGAGCATGGCTGTCGGATACAGCTAGAAAACCTGACATCTTATGCCCATACATGGCCCAGGGCATACACACTACTACATTATCTTGGCCATACATGCTATAGTTGATAACCATCCCTGCGAATGCCATCTGGCTAGCCATTGTCCCATGTGTATCACATGTGCAACACCAGCGATACATGGCAGGATGTTGAACTGTTGTACAGTGCCGTGTAGATGTATATGACAAAACACATGCATGTAAAGTTTCCGTATGCATGTCTGCATTGCCACTTCCCATGTCCGTGAATGCAGTGCATGTGATGATATGTGACATATACACAGCATCAAGGTCAACAGCATTAATGTGCACACATCCAGACATGTGCTGGTAGGTAAGAACACCAGTACAGGCAAACAGACATGCCCACATCAAGACATCATTCACATGGAGTATGAGCAATGTAATGAGGTGACACACATATATGGTGATAATATCAAATCCCCATCGGGTGTTACATGTGTATGAAACAAACATGTCAGTTGTGTGAGTTTCATGACGATTTGCAAAGACAACTGTTCATAAGTACTAAATGTAATACACATGAATGTGCATCTGTATCTCTGTGCATCTCTGAGATGCTGTGACCTGTCTCCATCATTATGTCTTACAGATAATGCCTCGATCACAACTGCTGGCATATAGCTGCTTGGAGGATGATGCCCTCATACCATACCTCCATGATAACTATGAGGTACTGTTTAGCCACGTGCCACAGCATGCCCAGCAGCGTGATGACCTGTGGCAGGAACTTCGCAGGAGGGTTAATGATGTGGGTAGCCATAACCGCACCTACCAGCAGGTGCGCAGATGCTGCATGGACCTGATCCGACATGCAAAACAGCATGCCAATGCAATTGCCAGGGAACAAGGTAGAACAGGTGGTGGGCCACCAACCCAGCCCCCACTCACACCTACCGAGGAGCTACTGGCCAGCCTGGGGACCCCATCAGAACAGCATCCACAAACTCTAGCTGCCATTGTGGAGGTGGGTGTCTCCCAACCACAGAGCCTGGAGTTGCCTGGTAAGTCACTACTGCACATATACATATTATATCCCATTTAGTCGCATGTGTCACTGTACACTATTTAATGTAACATCATATGCAAGGTATGTTTACACACATGCCACATACTATAGTATGCTACCCTGTGTATGCACACGTGCATACTCCATAGTATATGCTATTGTACTGGCGAATGTGTTAACATGCAAAGTGCACCCTGTAGTTGTCATACAGTCATGGATAATGATCATACTGCTGTGTCACCCCTATACAGGTACCTCTGGTGTGCCACAGAGACAGCAGTCCATTGCAGGTGAGACAGTTATCAGTATCAGACATGTGAATGCACAGATCTATTCGCCATGTGGCCAGTTAACACATGTACACATAATGTATGGTCCAGTCACGATATACAGGTCGCAGCTTTCATCAATCACATTGGCTACCCATGTGCAATATATACAAACCAAATGAAACAACATGAAACCACAGTAACTGTCATTGCTAGATGTGTGGACAGCTGTCTATACAATGGTGGAGGTGTTGTTCAATGTAGGAATATGTGCTATACATCAGAACAACACATGTGGAGTACGCAAACAGTACTACACAGTGAGCTGGGATATGGGCAGCCCACATGATTCACCATTGTGGAATGTGCCCCTGCAATGAGTGCAGACATTGTGATGTGCCAGCTGACATGTCCCAGACATGTAGTGGTCCGGCTGCAACATTGTTACACTATCCCATAAAACATACCCCACATACCAAACATACAACTCTTTGTCTGTATAACCCTGTGGACACTGGAGTATCTGACATCTATGGGTGTATGTCATATGGGACAACACAGACATGTGACATAGATGGCCATCACACACATCTGGCCAACACATGTTCATACATGGATTAGATTAGATGTGATGTGTATGTGTGTACACCCTGTTGCACATTGTCTACACATCGTCCAACTATAGCCTTTGTTGAATGGTTATATAGTAAATGTGGAACACTGAACATCCTAACAGCCTGTGCACAGCTTGTGGAGGTGTCACTTAATTCGACCACATACGATGTGTTGCACATCATGACTGTGCACAGCATGAAAGCAATCACCTGTACAGCTTCCACATACATACACAGACACCACATCAGGCCAGAGATACCATACATTTCCCTTGCTGCTGTTGGACATCACTGTCAGCCGTGCACCTCGTGTGTGTGGTACATAAATGTCATGTGGAACATGGTGTATTGACCAGTCTCACATGTGTGAACACGGTTAACAGGCAGCTAAGAAATGTTAGCAGTTGTGCAGGGGTGTCATCGGTATGTCATCCGGTAACCTGTCACACATGACACAGCATGGTTTAGTGTGCATACTCCTCAGCGACGTGGGTCACAATCCACAGTATGTATGCATTGTGTATGCACGCAGTCATGGCTATGCACTGTATGTGTATTACACACTGTATAGCAATAGAGACACCTCATGATTCCATGCAATGGCACTGTGTCTGTACTTCACACTGTATAGCAATATAGATGCCTCATACCACCCTCAATGGTCATACACATCTGCTAAAAGTGCATTCTATCTGTAGGGCATACAGACAACACTGCAATGTGACACCATTACACCGCTGTACATGTGTCAGGACACCATTGTGTCAAACATGTATCCATGTCACTGCACACATCAGCAGATTACATGTCATACTACATGTTAATGTCAAGGACATATGCCTCACATCAGCCATGTGTACTGTTAACCTGTGCTGGTCCACATGGTGTATCACAGGGATGCATGCTTACTACCATGATTGTGTGAAATGCATGGCTTCTGCTATGGCACATGCTTGCTGTTGTGTGCAACCCAGGGATGTAATCTAACTAACACTGTTAATGTCTGAGCTGCATGGCGTCTGCTTTATCACATGCATGCTGCATGCCTTCTGTCATATCACATGCATGGTTGTCTGTGTGTGTCTGTGTCTCTATTGTAATGTAGAGTCATTGTTTGCCTTCACAGGTGATGTAGGTGCGTTGCCCTGCTGCAGTCCATTTGATGTTAGTGTTCCCACAGACTCTAGCAGTGATGAACATATGCTTGAGGTACAGGCAGGGTTGTCAGGGGCTGAATCTGTGCCTTTGGTTGCCATCCCACGTAAATCCCCCTCTTCCCCGCACACAGTTCTCATGCCAACACATACCCCATCACCAGTGGCCATTGAGGAAGGACAGTTACAGTGTGTTAGCTTGGAACAGAAATGTGTGGTGGCTACGGAAGGTGTGTCGTCACACCATAGTGTCAGTGAAATAAACGCAGATGTGCCACACAGGCATATGGCCAGTTCTGCTCATAGGATGACCCCTGGCCAACATGCACCTGCATGACAGAGCGCAGCAGCTGGTGTCACCAGACACATGTTTCAGACTGTAATGGTGGCACAGGCACATGCTGAATGGCAGAACAGAGAAGGGCAGAGGTTCAGAGGCTGCTATCCATTCTTTAAACGAAAACATCTAGGCACTGGCAAATGCTCAACAGCAGATTGCTGACATTTTGGACAGGCGATTGGGTGACATGGTTGGCATCTTTGTCTTTGCTGATGATGTCACCCACCTAGAAGTATGCCTCTGGGAGTGTTGTGCTCCAGTAATCTCGGTAGTGCATTCTATAACTGCATAATGCTATAGTGTGATAAGGTAGTCAGGTGTATGTTCTAATCCCCGCCCTGCTTTGTCATAAGTTCATAGGTTCATAGGTTCATACTAGGCTATCTGCCCTAGGGCATTTATAAGCCTAGCCAGAGTATGTTTGGCTTTCGCCACCCATTTTAAATTAATTTTGCTATGCCCTTTTTCGAGGTTAGTATACTGTGCCTCTGTCTAACAGTGACACAGAAGTGATACCTGGGGTAAACCTACGATCTCCCATCCACTCATCAAGATTCCTCTTGAAGAGCGTCAATGAGGGACTCTGCCTAACCTGGACTGGGATTTTATTCCAGAGTGAAGGGAGCCTCTGGGTTATGAATCTGTCCCTCCAGCATGTCATATTTATTTCAGTGCTGAGGTTCAAGCCTCTCGAGCGTGTAGCTTGATGGGATTTGGATTTTTTGAGGTGCAGCATGTCCCTTAATTCCAGGTTGGACATGGCCTTATACGTCAGGCACAGGTCACCTCTGAGCAGGCGGTATGCCACTGAGTAGAGCTGGAGTTTCTTTAACCGGGCAGCATATGGCATCTGTTTGAGCCCTTTGATCCTCTTGGTGAGGTACTTTTGGGGTCTTTCCAGTTGCTGCAGGTGTTTGGTAAGGTAAATCCCAAAAGGGGCATTGTACTCGATTATGGGCCTGATGAGGGATAAGTAAAGAGGCACGATGACCTCCCCTAATCTAGATGTGAATCCTTTCATGATTAGGTGGGCTATATAAAATGTTTTTCTAACCACTTTGGCCATGTGGTTGTCAAATGAGAGATTGCTATCAACTTGGGTCCCCAGGTCCCTAATTACTTCTTCTGTACTTAATGGATTACCACCTATGTGGTAATTTGTGGGCACTTTGTTTTTGCCAAAGGGAATGACTATACACTTTTTGGCGTTTAGCTTGAGGCCATGGCTCTGGCACCAGTTGTCTGTTTCTATGAGGCCCTTTTGGAGGATGCTTGTGTCGGCTGGAGAGTCGATTATGGCACCCAGTTTGCAGTCATCTGCGAACTTGGTCAGCCACAGTCCTTCCGTGTTGGCCTGTACCTCCGAGAAATATATACCAAACAAGAGAGGTCCCAGGACTGAGCCTTGTGGGACGCCACTTGTAACTGGTTTGGAGTCTGACATGGCTCCAGCAATTCTAACCATGTAGGTTCTGTCCTTGAGCCAGTTTGCAACCCATCTAGTGATATAGGGGTTTATATTTAAGCTGGTGAGCTTATCTATAATGCCCGAGTGGGGTATTGTATCGAAGGATTTTGCGAGGTCCAGATAGGCTGTGTGGACCACCTTCCCTTTGTCAATGGCCTTGGTGACTGTTTCAAAGAAGTCAACCAGGTTTAAAAGGCAGGATCTGCCCTTAACAAAGCCAAACTGGGTGGGATCCAGTGTCTGTAGGTCCCCAATATCTTTATTTATGAGGTCCATGATGATTCTTTCCATAGCTTTGCAGACCAAGCTAGTCAGGCTTATGGGGCGATAGTTTCCAGGGTCCGTTGAGGCACCACCTTTGTGGAGAGGGACCACTGTTGCTGTACGCCACTCTTTGGGTACATATCCTGTAGTAAGGCTGAGATTGAACAGTAGTTTTATGTTTGGGTTTAGCTCTTCTTGGAGTTCATGTAGGACGCAGCCTGGGACACCGTCTGGTCATATTGATGCTGTGTTTTTTGCTTTGGAGAGGGCGGCTCCCACCTGAGCATCTGAGATGTTAGAGGGGCAGCACTCTGCTGGAATAGATATTTGCCCTTTTAGTGGGTAGGGGGGGAGAAGTTTGCGCTGAACCTGTCAGCTAGGATGTTGGCAATGTCTGTGGGATCAGTGTATTTTTTGTCATTTTGGACTAATTCTGAGCATATCTGGGAATTCCCACCCAGGTTCCTAACATAACTAAAGAAAGCCTTGTGATTATCCTTAGTGTCCTGTGCAATTTTTCTCTCGAAGCCGGCCTTTGACTATTTTATGAGTGCCCTTAGTTTTTTGCTAATACTGATCAGAGATGCCTTCCCTTTTTGGGATTTTGCTCTATCATGTAGTAGCTTCCTCCTTCTATTGTATAGTTTGTTTATGGCTGGGGTCCACCAGACAGGTCGTCTGCCTTTGGAGGATTGGGTCTTGGTTTTATTTGGGATTGCATGATCCATGCATTCCTGAAGGTGTTCATAGAATGCATTTATAAAGGATTCTGCGGTCTAGGACGTATTTTCCACAGGCCCGGGGGCTTTGAAGGATTCCACCTCAGTTTTGAGGAGTGTGAAATTTGCTTTAGAGAAGTTTTTCACTGTGGTTTTCTGGGCAGGGGGTGGGGTCGGGATGTGAATATCCAGTGAGATCAGTTTATGGTCTGATCTTACCAGTGAGGGATGCACTTCTGGTCTGAAGCATAGAGTCCCCATGTTGGTGATGATCAGGTCCAGTATGTTTTCCCCTCTTGTGGGAGTGGTAACAAGTTGTTCCATAGCATTTGAGTTTATGAATTCTAGGAACCTTTGGGCAAGGGTGTTGGAGCTAGAGTAATGCTCCCAATCTATGTTTGGGTAGTTGAAGTCGCCCAATATAATGGTGTTCGGAGAGACCTTCATATTTTCCAGTGTTCTCAGGAAGGCCGAGTGGGGTTCCTGGGTTTGGGAGGGTGGTCTGTAGCAGGCTATAAACTGGAAGGCAGTTTTACCACTGTTAGTTGCACATGGATAGTCTCTGATGCTTCGTGCTTTGCCACCAACCTGGAGGTGTGAGTATCTTTGATGAATATCGATGCTCCCCCTCCTTTTGTGGTTCAGTCCAAGTTTTGGGGCCGAAAAGCATGGTATGAGGTATAACCTGGTAGTGCTGGGGTGCTCTCGGGAGTCCTGAACCAGGTTTCAGTTACTGCACAGATATCGATGTTCTCCATGCTAAGTAGAGTTTCGAGTGCATGCATCTTGAGGTTTAGACTTCTAGCGTTGAGTAGCATTACTCTTAGTTTCTTATCCCTTGTGATACCTATGGAGGTGGGTTTGTCTTTTGAGCCTTGCCTAAAAAAGGCACTATGGGGGTAGCAAGAGCCTTTGCCAATATCCGAAAGCCCAGGGGTGACAGGTGCAAGCCGTCCCTAGCAAAGCATCGTGGCTTGTCATGCATATCATCCCAAGCTGACAGGCATTGGATCCCCTTTGAATGACACCAATACTTAAGCCAATTGTTGAAATTGATCATCTTGTCTTCATATTGTGGCATCATTCTTGGTGAGGGTAAGATGCTACTCAAGGTCAGGGTCATACCAGCCTGGGCTACATGCTCAGAGAGCTCCTCTATGTCTCTTTTCATGTAGTCCAGGGAGGTACGTCTCAGGTCATTCACACCAGCATGGACAATGACTGAGTCATATTTGTACTTGCCTTGGAGTGACCTGAGTGCTTGTGTTATGTGGCGGATCCTAGCACCAGACAGGCTGCTCACCATGACCTTCTCCTTGTTCAGCCTGGTGAGCGGGACGTCAGTGTGCCTGATGATAGAGTCACCTATTACAAGTGTATCAGGTGTGTTGTTTAGCCTTAAGGGCTGTGACTGTTTGGCACACTGGCTTTGTGAGATATGTGTTGCACGTGTTTTGTTTTGGGATAGCGGTTGCTTGGGTTTCTTCTTTGGAGGTCTCTGCTGCTTAGGCAGATGTTTATTTAGAGCCTCCGAGTATGTTTTTGTGTGATTATGTGTTTGGTTTGCTGTCGTGGTAGGTCTATGTGAGACTGGAATTGTAGTGAGTGTGGTTTCCTTCTCCTCCTGACTGGTTATGCCAGTACTGAGTTGAGAGAGCTTAGCCTCCAGTTTGGCTATATGGTTGCATCTCTCACATGTGTTGGAATTTGTTGGGAGGAGGAGAGGGTTGTCTGTGTACATGAGGCAGTTGTAACATTGCCTCAGGATTCCCATATTCACCAGCTGGACCGGAGAGGAGATTGACAACTGACCTTTGGACATGCGAGAATAATATTGGGAATACCTTTATAATTGAAAAAAAGGGCCAATGGGGAGCGAGGGTGCAGTGCTTTTAATTTTTAGTGCTGACTTATAATTGCTTTAGTGAGCAAGTGCCAGGTAACAAGTGCAATGTGTTACAGGTAACTTAAATGCAAAAATGACAAACAGTAACTTTCTTTCAAGCGAAGCAAGGAAATAAGTACAGTAAGCAATGCAGATATCCCTAGGGATCCACAGAAGTGCTGAGAAGCTGCGTTTTAGGTGGAATTAGCATTCCAGGGAAATAACAAGCATACAAACAAAGCTAGATTCAGCAGGCCTGGATCTAGTCTATGCTACAGCAAACAAGGTGTACCAATTTCAGTAAGATACAGTTCAAATATTCAGGCACAATAAACCTTTAACCAGAAATTCCCAGCTCAGAAGGGCAGAGTCCAGCCTCTCCTCCCACAAGAGTGCAGACCACGGACCTTCTTAATGTAAAATAACTGGCCTGAAGCCCAAGTGCTTAAACCAGAGCTAATACACTTTAAGAATAACGGACATTGAGCTCTCAATCAGCAGTTCCCAACTTAGAAGGATGAAAGCTACCTGTCCTGCCACCACAGTGCATGCCACAAACCTTCCTAATGTAGAACAACTGGTCTGAAGCCCAAGTGCTTAATCCAAAAGACTTAGAATGATAGCTACACTTTAACCAAGATACTACCAAGCAGTAATAAATACAACTGAATACTTTAAATAATGCCTGGATTAGTGCTCAAGTTATACAAACAAAGCTAGATTCAGCAGGCCTGGATCTAGTCTATGCTACAGCAAACAAGGTGTACCAATTTCAGTAAGAAGAAATTCAGATATGCATGCACTATAAGCTTTCAACCAGAAATTCCCAGCTCAGAAGGGCAGAGTCCAGCCTCTCCTCCCACAAGAGTGCAGACCACGAAACCCTCTTAATGTAAAATAACTGGCCTGAAAGCCCAAGTGCTTAAACCAGAATTAATATACTTTTAGAATAACAGACACTGAGCCCTCAATCAGCAGTTCCCAACTTAGAAGGATGTAAGCTACCTGTTCTGCCACTACAGTGCAGACCACAAACCCTCTCAATGTAAAACAACTGGTCTGAAGCACATGTGTTTAAACTAAAAGGCTTAGAATGAGTTACACCAAGCAGTAATAAATACAATTGAGAACGTTTAAGATGACGCAAAAGCAAAATAAAGTAGGAAGAAACACAAGTAAAGTAAAAGCAGAAGAAATTTTTTTTTTTTTTTTAGAAAAGTAGCAAAAGCAGTTGTAAATACAATTCTCATGCAGTGCAAGCTGGCACACTTGAATATGTAGCAATATTAGTCCACACACAGTTTGAAAAAATGTAATTAAATTAAAAAGGACTAAAAGCAAGTGCGGAAAGGGTTTATTAGGTAGAATGCGGTAAAGAGATGTCCTGGGGGAGTGTCTTAGATCAAATCTACAGTGGGGCGGGCACTGCAAAAGCCACCAAATTTAAACTACAACCAAGAATAGGGAGGGGGTGGAGGAACAGTTTCAACACAGATGTAAGGAATGTGCAAATTATAAAAAAATATATATACTGTTTTCTATAGATTTGCAGAGCAGTAAGACACAGATATCAAGCAGACAATTTAGCTCTATAATACAGAATAATACAGAAAATATACTCAGCTCTATAAACTTGAAGATAGTTCTGTAAGGCTGTCTCTCAAACTAAGGTTCCAGTTTGAATACAGGTTGATAATTAAAAGGAGACACAGCACTGGCTAAATTATATCAGCTGAAAGACAAGGCGGGAAATGAGGGGGGTGGGGGACAGTTTCATCACAGGTGTAAGGAATGTGCAAATTATAAAGAAATATATATACTGTTTTCTATAGATTTGCAGAGCAGTAAGACACAGATACCAAGCAGACAATTTAGCTCTATAATACAGAATAACACAGAAAATATACTCAGCTCTATAAACTTGAAGATAGTTCTGTAAGGCTGTCTCTCAAACTAAGGTTCCAGTTTGAATACAGGTTGTTAATTAAAAGGAGACACAGCACTAGCTAAATTATATCAGCTGAAAGACAAGGCAGAAATGAGGGGGTGGGGGGGTGGGGGACAGTTTCAACATAGATGTAAGGAATGTGCAAATTATAAAAAATATATATACTGTTTTCTATAGATTTGCAGAGCAGTAAGACACAGATATCAAGCAGACAATTTAGCTCTATAATACAGAATAACGCAGAAAATATACTGAGCTCTATAAACTTGAAGATAGTTCAGTAAGGCTGTCTCTCAAACTAAGGTTCCAGTTTGAATACAGGTTGTTAATTAAAAGGAGACACAGCACTAGCTAAATTATATCAGCTGAAAGACAAGGCAGGAAATGAGGGGGGGGGGGCAGTTTCAACACAGATGTAAGGAATGTGCAAATTATAAAAAAATATATATACTGTTTTCTATAGATTTGCAGAGCAGTAAGACACAGATATCAAGCAGACAGTTTCAACACAGATGTAAGGAATGTGCAAATTATAAAAATATATATATACTGTTTTCTATAGATTTGCAGAGCAGTAAGACACAGATATCAAACAGACAATTTATAGGTTCATAGGTTGGTACTAGGCTATCAGCCCTAGGGCCTATACAAGCCTAGCCATAACAATTCCCTGGCTATTTCTTCCCACATTATTTACTTTCTTGGACCCCTGTCTAGCAGGGCGACTGACATGATCCCTGGGGTGAATTTCATTTCTCCCATCCAATCGTCAAGGTTCCTCTTGAAGATGTCCAAAGAGGCACTCTGCTTGACATGTATGGGAAATCTATTCCAGAGTCTGGGGAGTCTCTGGGTCAGGAACCTATCCCTCCAGCATGTTTTGTTTATTGTGATGACAAGGTTTAGATCCCTGGAGTGTGTAGCTCTGAGGGATTGGGATTTCTTTAAGTGTAGCATGTCCAACAGCTCTGGGTTTGACATGGCCTTGTATGTTAAGCAGAGATCGCCTCTGAGTAGACGATATGCAAAAGAGTATAGCTAGAGTTTTTTAAGGCGGTCAGCGTAGGGCATCTGCTTTAGGCCTGTGATTCTTTTAGTGAGGTATTTCTGAGGCCTTTCCAGTTGTTGCAGATGTCTTGAGAGGTACATACCAAATGGGGCGTTGTATTCTATAATGGGTCTAATGAGGGATGAGTACAGTGGGACAATGACCTCCTTTTTTCTGGATGAAAAGTCCTTTGTGATGAGGTGTGCCACATAGAAGGATTTCCTGACTGTTGTGGCGATGTGGTTATCGAAGGTGAGACCACTGTCCACCTGTGTCCCTAAGTCTCTTATCACACTTTCTGTGTTTAGTGTACTGCCACCTATATGGTAATTCATGGATACATGTTTTTCCCAAAGGGATAACAATACATTTCTTGGCATTGAGCTTGAGCCCATGGCTCTGGCACCAAGCACCTGTTTCTGTAAGGCCCTTTGTAGAGTATCCACATCATTTGGGGATTCAATAATGACTCCCAGTTTGCAGTCATCTGCAAACTTTGTTAGCCAGAGTCCCTTAGCGTTGACCTGTACTTCAGAGAAGTAGATGCCAAACAAGAGCGGCCCCAGGACTGAACCCTGAGGTACTCCACTTGTCACTTGTCTGGAGCTGGATTTGGAGTCGGCTACTTTTACAGTATGGGTTCTATCAGTAAGCCATTTAGCAACCCATTGGGTGACATAGGGATTAATGCCCAACTTAGTAAGTTTATCTATGATTCCAGAGTGGGGGACAGTGTCAAAGGCCTTGGCAAGGTCTAGATATTTATTTTTTATTTTATTTTACATTTGTTGACCGGGCTAGTCTAGCTGGATATATTTCCATTTTCATTAGAGGCCCGGGGAAAAAAGCTCCACATAAATTTTAACAAAAGGTCAAAAATAGACAATCAAATTGACAAATCATCATAAATGGCGAGACAATAAAAAAAATAGAACCCAATTACAGGTATACACATAAAAAAATCACATTTCTAAGGATAACAGTATTAGCTGTAATAACATCAAGAACAAGGCATAAAGCAGAGAGCAAAAATTGATTTATAATAATTTATAGAACTAATCTTAGTACCAAAAGGAGAAAGAGAAACTCTATCGTAGGAGAGGAGGAAGGGAAGCAGTTTAAGAAAAGTGAAGGAAAAGTTAAAAAGAATGGATGAGAGAGATTAACAAAGGGGAAAGAGGAAACAGAAAAAAACTCTAGGGAGATAGATTGAAGCAGACTCACAAAAAGAGAGAAAGAAAATAAAGTAGTAGGAAAGCTCAGAGTATTAGAAAAGCACAGAAGAGGTAAAAGATTAGTCAGGTTTTGTACAGGAACAGAGGCTGTGTGGACCACCTTACTCTTGTCCATGGCTCTGGAGACTGATTCAAAGAAGTCAATCAGGTTCAGGAGACAAGATCGGCCCTTCACAAACCCAAACTGGGTGGGGTCCAGTGTTTGAAGGTTGCCAATGTCTTTGTTTATATGTTCCATGATAAAACGCTCCATGGCCTTGCAGATAAGGCTTGTCAGACTGATGGGACGGTAGTTTCCGGGATCCAAGGTGGATCCCCCTTGTGGATTGGGATAACTGTAGCTCTGCGCCACTCAGTGGGCACGAAACCTGAGGTGAGGCTATGATTAAACATGACACTTAGGTGAGGTGCCAGTTCATATTGTAGTTCATGTAGTACACAGCCCGGGATGTCATCTGGTCCCATGGATGCTGTATTCTTGGCTTTAGAGAGTGCGTTTTGTACCTGTGTGGCGTTATTACTGGAATTTGGCAATCTTCCGGTATTGAGATGGGCCATTTAGGGGTGAGAGGGGGTGAAGTTGGCACTGAATCGATCTGCCAGGATATTGGCAATATCCTTTGGATCAGTATATTTAATGCCATTCTGTTTTAGCTCAGCAGATCTGAGCATTGCCATTTAGATTCTTGACATAGTTATAGAATGCTTTGTGGTTGTCTTTGGAATCTTTGACAATTTTATTTTCGTAACTAGCTTTGGAGGATTTTATGAGGCATCTCAGTTTCTTACTGAGGCCAGTAAGGGAGTTTTGCATCCTGGGATTTTCCTTTTTCTGCAAAAGTTTCTTCCTTTTGTTGTAAAGTTTGTTTATGGCAGGGGACCACCAGATTGGCTTCCTTTTTTTGGATGAGAGCATTTTGGTTCTATTTGGGATGGCACGATTCATGCATGAGTGGATGTGCTCGTACAGTGCCTTAGTGTAGGATTCAGCAGTTGAACTTTCAGTTCCCGTCTGCATGGGTGTTATGAAGTTTGTCACTTCTGACTTGAGTAGCATGAAGTTGGCTTTGGAGAAGTTTTTTATGGTGGTTTCTTTACTGGGGGTGGGGGTGGGATGTGGATGTTAAGGGTTAAAAGCTAATGGTCAGACCTGACTAACGAGGAGGTGACCATAGGTATGGAGCATTGATTTCCCATGTTGGTAATGACCAGGTCTAGGATATTGGAGCCCCTGGTGGGACTATGGATTAGTTGATCCAGGGCATTGGAATTTATGAATTCCAAGAACCGTTGCGCAAAGGTGTTGGGACATGAGTAGTTTTCCCAGTTAATGGCAGGGTAGTTAAAATCACCCAGTATTAGGGTGTTTGGTTCTATCTTAATATTTTCCAGTATGTTTAGAAAGGTGTAGTGAGAATCTTGGGGTATGGTGGGGGATCTGTAGCAAGCTACAATTTGGATTGCATTCTTACCTAGTGTTAGTTGCACTTGGAGAATTTCAGACACATTGTGTTGGCCAACTAGCCTGGTGGTGTGAATATCCTTGGTGAATATTGACACTCCTCCACCTTTAGTGTTTCGGTCCTGCTTTGGTGGCCGAAAAGTGTGGTAAGAGTTGTAGCCTGGTATTGCAGGGGTGCTCTCTGGAGCCTTGAACCAGGTCTCAGTTACTGCACAGATATCGATGTTCTCCATTTTTAGGAGTGCCTCGAGAGTGCATTTTGAGGTTTAGACTTCTAGCATTGAGTAGCATTACCTTCAGATTTTGCATGCTTGTACCTGTTACGGTGGTGGTTTTGTCCTTTGAAGTTTGCCTAAAAGGCACTATAGGGGTGGCAAGAGCCTTAGCCAGTAACCTAAATCCCAGGGGCGACAGGTGCAGACCATCTCTGGCAAAGCATCGTGGTCTGTCAATCATGTCATCCCAGGCAGACAGATGCTGGATCCCCTTTGAATGACACCATAAGCTTAGCCAATTGTTGAAGTCAATCATTTTATCCTTATATTGTGGTATCATTCTGGGCGAAGGCAGGATGCTACTCAGGGCTAGGGTCATACCTGCCTGGGCCACATGATCCGAGAGCTCTTCCATGTCTCTTTTCATGTAGTCCAGGGAGGTACGTCTCAAGTCATTTACTCCAACATGGACAATGACAGAGTCATATTTGTACTTGTTGTGGAGTGACTTGAGTGCATGCGTTATGTGGCGGATCCTGGCACCCGACAGGCAGCTGACTGTAATTTTCTCCTTATTCAACCTGGTGAGAGGGACATCAGTGTGCCGGACTATAGAGTCACCTATGACTAAAGTGTTAGGTACATTGTCTTGCCTTAGGGGCTGTTGCTGGGTGGCACACTGGTGTTGTGAACTATGTGACACATTGGTTGTGATTGGTGTTTGTTTGCGTTTCAGCTTCAGAGGTCTTTGTTGCTTGGGCAGGTTACAGTTAAGGGCCTCTGCATATGTGGATTTAGTGTTGCTATATGTGGGTGTTGGTGGTGCGGGTTTAGAAAGGCTATGTGTTGCTTGAGATGTAGTGTGGGTGTTAACCTTCTCCTCTTGACTGTTTAGCACAATCTTGGGTGGAGAAAGCTTTGCTTCCATTTTGGCTATGTAAGTGCATCTCTCACAGTTTGTAGTGTTGGGTGGTAGGAGGAGAGGGTTGTCTGTGTACATGAGGCAATTGCTGCATTGCCCCAGTATGCGCAGATTCACCAGGTGGACAGGAGAAATCACCGGAAGCTGACCCTTGGACATGCTTGGTTTGGGGCTTTTTTTTCTTTGTAAAGTATAGGAGCTGTTTACTTAGCAAGGTACTTTTGCAATTATAGGCTGTTTAGTGCCTACTATTAATTTCTCCTTGTTAACAAGGAGAGTTCAGTGTTTGTATGAGTTTAAGGCTTCCTAGTGCTTTCCAGCAGGTATTAGAGAAAGTGCTAGTCACAGGGATGCTTAAAGGTAAGATTGAAAAGAATGCACTGCAGTGTGCACTAGAGAAGTTAGATGTGAAAGTAGGTAACTTGAGTTTTACCTGTTTAAAAGTTAAGGTTTAGTGGAGAGTTACTATTTTTAAAACAGCAAGATGGATTGAAAGGGGTGGTCACTTTTATATTTTGGTACTATGAAATACTGTAGGATGGCCAATAAATTTAAATAATTGAAGGGTTGGGATTTCAAAAATGATGATTTTGTGATTACTCACATAAGCCAGTGAAAGTAGAGAGAAATGAGATATATGGTCAGATTAACATAAGAGGCGGGCAACTATTAAGACAGTGGTATTTAACAAGACAACTTAGGTGTGAGGGAGGGAAAAATTCTGCCTGACTCAGAACAGGGAGAGCTGTGGTCTCTTTTGAAGTTTTAATATGCTGTTAAAACAGAATGCAAGCAAAACACAAAGTAAAGAAAACAAACTACAGTATTCAAAATATAGAAAGTCAATACAGTAATACAAAAATAACAGCAAACTAACCTTTCCTTCACAGCAAAGTGTAGCAGAGTCTGGATGAGCCTTTTTATAATACAGAATAACGCAGAAAATATACTGAGCTCTATAAACTTGAAGATAGTTCTGTAAGGCTGTCTCTCAAACTAAGGTTCCAGTTTGAATACAGGTTGTTAATTAAAAGGAGACACAGCACTAGCTAAATTATATCAGCTGAAAGACAAGGCAGGAAATGGGGGTGGGGGTGGGGACAGTTTCAACACAGATGTAAGGAATGTGCAAATTATAAAAAAAATATATACTGTTTTCTATAGATTTGCAGAGCAGTAAGACACAGATATCAAGCAGACAATTTAGCTCTATAATACAGAATAAGACAGAAAATATACTCAGCTCTATAAACTTGAAGATAGTTCTGTAAGGCTGTCTCTCAAACTAAGGTTCCAGTTTGAATACAGGTTGTTAATTAAAAGGAGACACAGCACTAGCTAAATTATATCAGCTGAAAGACAAGTCAGGAAATCAGGGGGGTGGGGGACAGTTTCAACACAGATGTAAGGAATGTGCAAATTAAAAAAATATATATACTATTTTCTATAGATTTGCAAAGCAGTAAGACACAGATATCAAGCAATCAGTTTAGCTCTATAAAACAGAATAACACAGAAAATATACTCAGCTCTATAAACTTGAAGATAGTTCTGTAAGGCTGTCTCTCAAACTAAGGTTCCAGTTTGAATACAGGTTGTTAATTAAAAGGAGACACAGCACTAGCTAAATTATATCAGCTGAAAGACAAGGCGGGAAATGAGGGGGGTGGGGGACAGTTTCAACACAGATGTAAGGAATGTGCAAATTATAAAAAAATATATATACTGTTTTCTATAGATTTGCAGAGCAGTAAGACACAGATATCAAGCTGACAATTTAGCTCTATAATACAGAATAACACAGAAAATATACTCAGCTCTATAAACTTGAAGATAGTTCTGTAAGGCTGTCTCTCAAACTAAGGTTCCAGTTTGAATACAGGTTGTTAATTAAAAGGAGACACAGCACTAGCTAAATTATATCAGCTGAATGACAAGGCAGAAAATGAGGGGGGTGGGGGACAGATTCAACACAGATGTAAGGAATGTGCAAATTATAAAAATATATATACTGTTTTCTATAGATTTGCAGAGCAGTAAGACACAGATATCAAGCAGACAATTTATCTCTATAATACAGAATAACACAGAAAATATACTCAGCTCTATAAACTTGAAGATAGTTCTGTAAGGCTGTCTCTCAAACTAAGGTTCCAGTTTGAATACAGGTTGTTAATTAAAAGGAGACACAGCACTAGCTAAATTATATCAGCTGAAAGACAAGTCAGGAAATGAGGGGGGTGGGGGACAGTTTCAACACAGATGTAAGGAATGTGCAAATTAAAAATATATATATACTATTTTCTACAGATTTGCAGAGCAGTAAGACACAGATATCAAGCAATCAGTTTAGCTCTATAATACAGAATAACACAGAAAATATACTCAGCTCTATAAACTTGAAGATAGTTCTGTAAGGCTGTCTCTCAAACTAAGGTTACAGTTTGAATACAGGTTGTTAATTAAAAGGAGACACAGCACTAGCTAAATTATATCAGCTGAAAGACAAGGCAGGAAATGAGGGGGGTGGGGGACAGTTTCAACACAGATGTAAGGAATGTGCAAATTATATAAAAATATATATACTGTTTTCTATAGATTTGCAGAGCAGTAAGACACAGATATCAAGCTGACAATTTAGCTCTATAATACAGAATAACACAGAAAATATACTCAGCTCTATAAACTTGAAGATAGTTCTGTAAGGCTGTCTCTCAAACTAAGGTTCCAGTTTGAATACAGGTTGTTAATTAAAAGGAGACACATCACTAGCTAAATTATATCAGCTGAAAGACAAGGCAGGAAATGAGGAGGGGTGGGGGACAGTTTCAACACAGATGTAAGGAATGTGCAAATTATAAAAAAATATATGTACTGTTTTCTATAGATTTGCAGAGCAGTAAGACACAGATATCAAGCAGACAATGTAGCTCTATAATACAGAATAACAATGAAAATATACTCAGCTCTATAAACTTGAAGATAGTTCTGTAAGGCTGTCTCTCAAACTAAGGTTCCAGTTTGAATACAGGTTGTTACTTAAAAGGAGACACAGCACTAGCTAAATTATATCAGCTGAAAGACAAGGCAGGAAATGAGGGGGGTGGGGGACAGTTTCAACACAGAAGTAAGGAATGAGCAAATTATAAAAAAATATATATACTATTTTCTATAGATTTGCAAAGCAGTAAGACACAGATATCAAGCAGACAATTTAGCTCTATAATACAGAATAACACAGAAAATATACTCAGCTCTATAAACTTGAAGATAGTTCTGTAAGGCTGTCTCTCAAACTAAGGTTCCAGTTTGATTACAGGTTGTTAATTAAAAGAAGACACAGCACTAGCTAAATTATATCAGCTGAAAGACAAGGCAGGAAATGAGGGGGGGTGGGGGACAGTTTCAACACAGATGTAAGGAATGTGCAAATTATAAAAAATATATATACTGTTTTCTATAGATTTGCAGAGCAGTAAGACACAGATATCAAGCAGACAATTTAGCTCTATAATACAGAATAACACAGAAAATATACTCAGCTCTATAAACTTGAAGATAGTTCTGTAAGGCTGTCTCTCAAACTAAGGTTCCAGTTTGAATACAGGTTGTTAATTAAAAGGAGACACAGCACTAGCTAAATTATATCAGCTGAAAGACAAGGCAGGAAATGAGGGGGGTGGGCGACAGTTTCAACACAGATGTAAGGAATGTGCAAATTATAAAAAAATATTTATACTGTTTTCTATAGATTTGCAGAGCAGTAAGACACAGATATCAAGCAGACAATTTAGCTCTATAATACTGAATAACACAGAAAATATACTCAGCTTTATAAACTTGAAGATAGTTCTGTAAGGCTGTCTCTCAAATTAAGGTTCCAGTTTGAATGCAGGTTGTTAATTAAAAGAAGACACAGCACTAGCTAAATTATATCAGCTGAAAGACAAGGCAGGAAATGAGGGGGGGTGGGGGACAGTTTCAACACAGATGTAAGGAATGTGCAAATTATAAAAAAATATATATACTGTTTTCTCTAGATTTGCAAAGCAGTAAGACACAGATATCAAGCAGACAATTTAGCTCTATGATACAGAATAACACAGAAAATATCCTCAGCTCTATAAACTTGAAGATAGTTCTGTAAGGCTGTCTCTCAAACTCAGGTTCCAGTTTGAATACAGGTTGTTAATTAAAAGGAGACACAGCACTAGATAAATTATATCAGCTGAAAGACAAGGTGGAAATGAGGGTGGGGGGGACAGTTTCAGCACAGATGTAAGGAATGTGCAAATTATAAAAATATATATATACTGTTTTCTATAGATTTGCAGAGCAGCAAGACACAGATATCAAGCAGACAATTTAGCTCTATAATACAGTATAACACAGAAAATATACTCAGCTCTATAAACTTGAAGATAGTTCTGTAAGGCTGTCTCTCAAACTAAGGTTCCAGTTTGAATACAGGTTGTTAATTAAAAGGAGACACAGCACTAGCTAAATTATATCAGCTGAAAGACAAGGCAGGAAATGAGGGGTGGGGGGGTGGGGGACAGTTTCAACACAGATGTAAGGAATGTACAAATTATAAAAAAATATATATACCGTTTTCTATAGATTTGCAGAGCAGTAAGACACAGATATCAAGCAGACAATTTAGCTCTATAATACAGAATAGCACAGAAAATATACTCAGCTCTATAAACTTGAAGAAAGTTCTGTAAGGCTGTCTCTCAAACTAGACACAAGACGCCGTTATCCCTGCATATGGAAAATCTCACATGTAATACCACTACACAAGGGGGGCAGTTCTACCGAACTGTCCAACTACAGGCCCATAGCTATTCTGTCTCCACTAGCTAAAATCATGGAAAAGTATATTCATATTCAACTCATGAAATATCTCACACAGAACAAACTATTATCTAATTCACAACATGGCTTTAGACCCAATCACAGCACCACAACAGCTCTCCTCTCCTTCTCTGATGCCATCAACCACAATCGTAACAATAACAATCTGTCCTCTGCCCTCTTCTTGGAGCTTTCCAAGGCCTTTGACATGTTAGATCACAAAATGTTAGTGAAAAGTTTGGAAGCCCAAAACTTAAACAAGCAAGCCCTTCAATGGTTTGAGTCTTACCTACAAGACAGGCAACAGGCAGTACTATGGAAGGGAAAACTCTCCTCTCACCTCCCCATCAAACTTGGAGTTCCTCAGTGATCAATACTAGGTCCCCTTCTTTTTTCCATCTTTATAAATGAACTTAGTGCAGTCATACCAGAGGCTACCTGCATTCAATATGCAGATGACTCAACCTTGATCTGCTCTGCCTCCTCCCCAACAAAACTTATTACATTAACCCAAAACACCTTCAACACGGTTGAAAAGTTGGCTATTAAACCAAAAACTAATACTAAACCCCACAAAACTAAGTTACTTCTCTTCACCCCAACAAATAGAACCAAACCACCCTCATTCAACATAACAGCTAATAATGGCATCATAATCTCCCCAGTAACCCAAACCAAACTATTGGGTGTCATGATCAATGACAATCTTAGGTTTGATGTACATATCAACCAAACCATAAAAACTATCAATAAGAAATTTGGCAGCCTCCATAGGATCAGATCATTCCTAACCCCGCTAGCAAGAACTGCTATTGCCAGATCCCATCTCTTATCAACCCTTCTCTACGCCTCCCCTCTCTTCTCCCACCTGAGTAAAACTGACCTCAAAAAATTGTCAACTTGCTATAACCACATAGCCAGATTTGCTACTGGCACATCCTACCAGACCCACCACTGCCAGAACCTGAATCTCTTAGGCTGGCTGGAACTACAACTCCTTCAACTCAACCAGCTCTTAATAGCCCATAAAATTCTCCACCACCCAGACATTACTCCAGCCCTCAGTAACATAATCCGCCCTTATAGTAACAATCGGACACTCCGCTCATCCACCTAACTATTAGTACTTATGACCAAATCAAACCACACTGCAGGTGACTCCCTCTTTGCCAACTCTGTCGGTAAATATTGGAACTCACTACCAGATAACATTACCCAAGAATCTTCGCCAACAATATTTAAACATAAACTAAAAAGCCACCTTAAGTCACACTGGCTATGCCCCTGCACCAACCCGGACTAGTACCCCTGACTCCCCTCGACCGTACTACCCTACCAGTCCATCCAATCATGTTGATCAATCATACAAACTAATCTAGGTCTGATTGCCTTAATAAATTTCCTAAACCATACGTAACTAAGGAACTCTCTCCTATTTCTACCACTTATTGTATGTCTCCTATGGATTGCCTTATGGATGGATATATTCTGCTCTGTCTGGTATTACCATGTATGTCCTGTAATTTAAATTATTGTACTATCTACTTTTTCTTTTTGTACTCACTTTTGCTTAATGTTATTTACCCAATATCTGTAATATTTCTAAATTGTTGTATGTCTGGAGCTTTTCTCCCCGGGACTCCACTGAAAACGGATATGTATCCAGTTGGACCATCCCGGTCAACAAATGTAAAATAAATAAAATAAATAAAAAGGTTCCAGTTTGAATACAGGTTGTTAATTAAAAGGAGACACAGCACTAGCTAAATTATATCAGCTGAAAGACAAGGCAGGAAATGAGGGGGGGTGGGGGACAGTTTCAACACAGATGTAAGGAATGTGCAAATTATAAAAATATATATATATATACTGTTTTCTATAGATTTGCAGAGCAGTAAGACACAGATATCAAGCAGACAATTTAGCTCTATAATACAGAATAACACAGAAAATATACTCAGCTCTATAAACTTGAAAATAGTTCTGTAAGGCTGTCTCTCAAACTAAGATTCCAGTTTGAATACAGGTTGTTAATTAAAAGGAGACACAGCACTAGCTAAATTATATCAGCTGAAAGACAAGGCAGGAAATGAGGGGGGGGGACAGTTTCAACACAGATGTAAGGAATGTGCAAATTATAAAAAATATATATACTGTTTTCTATAGATTTGCAGAGCAGTAAGACACAGATATCAAGCAGACAATTTAGCTCTATAATACAGAATAACACAGAAAATATACTCAGCTCTATAAACTTGAAGATAGTTCTGTAAGGCTGTCTCTCAAACTAAGGTTCCAGTTTGAATACAGGTTGTTAATTAAAAGGAGACAGCACTAGCTAAATTATATCAGCTGAAAGACAAGGCAGAAAATGAGGGGGGATCGGGGACAGTTTCAACACAGATGTAAGGAATGTGCAAATTATAAAAAAATATATATACTGTTTTCTATAGATTTGTAGAGCAGTAAGACACAGATATCAAGCAGACAATTTAGCTCTATAATACAGAATAACACAGAAAATATACTCAGCTATATAAACTTGAAGATAGTTCTGTAAGGCTGTCTCTCAAACTAAGGTTCCAGTTTGAATACAGGTTGTTAATTGTTAATGTGTCTGTGTGTGTGTTTCCAGCTGCCTGGGGACAGAGTAATGTTTTTAGACAGCTCACTCTCTGTACACTCCCTATTGGCGTCTTTGCCTTTGCTGATGATGTCACCCACCTAGAAGTATGCCTCTTGGAGTGCTGTGATCCAGTAATCTCGATAGCACGTTCTGTACCTGCATAATGCTGTAGTGTGATAGAATAGACAGGTAGGTGCTCGATTCCAAAGCATGGCAGGTGTGTGTGTTTTGCAGTCATACCCTATGTGCTGGTATTTGTGGGTGGCTAGTTTCAGGATGTGCTGAGTGTGTTTTGTTTCTTTCCTATATAGTGGCCACAGATTGCATAATCGGCCAAGACACTGGGTTGTCAACACATACATTCGCCAATAGGTCTGGTGAGTAAATATCAGCAGCTCTACTCTTACCCTTAATACAGTCTGATCCATGTGATGCAATGAAACACACTTGCCTTGATAGTAACAACACTACATAATGCAGGTGGCACATGTAGTTTCCTTTTCATTCTTGTCTTATACTTTGGTGTCATGTGGTCCGCTGTTGTGATATAAATGCAATATCTACGTATGTGTGTGTATATGTATATGTGTATATGTGTATGTGTGTATATATATATATATATATATATATATATATATATATATATATATATATATAAAATATATATGATATATGTAGATATAGATAGATAAACATAGATATATACATATATTTATGTGGACATTAGCACTATTGAATGTTTGTGCTGGATGATCTGTTCGTGATCACCTCAGATGTATGTATATCTGCCATGGCATAGTGGTAAAGTGCATTGTCTGTGGTGTACAGGGTCCTGGGTTCTAGTCGTGTAGACACCGGTTATTTTGTTGCTGGGAAGACCAATTGAATACGGTGATAGTAAGGCACCTTTAACCAGTTGTGTATGGATCTGAGCGACAGTAAGCAGTGGTTATTAATTTGGAGGTTGGGTATGGGTCATATAACTATGCATTAGAAGACTATACTATGCAGATGAGGTTGACAATAGTGAATCCCGTTTATCCCCAGGGTGTGATGCAGATCCCAGGAGTGTATGTGTGTAGATAGCCGGGTGCAGGGCTCGAATATAGATGAAAGCATGGGGGGGGTCAGGCATACTTTACGTACATTGGAGACCTGTGCCTCGGGATTGCTCCTGCCTTAGTACGCCTAAGCTAGGGGTGTGTCTATACCTGCCTGGTGACATTGGGATGGACAAAAGCAGTAGTGGGGTAGTCAAGGTGAACAGGCTGCACAAACAGGTGATGATCAGCACAATCAGCAGATTACATGGCCAGCCCGCACAAGAACACTACAGTAATGTGAGCAAGCACCATACATACAGGTTTCTTCCACACTCTACACCAACGGTGTATACATGCGGGGACATTTCACAGCACAGTCCAAACAAATGAGAAGGGCTGCAGCAGGCAACATAGAGCAACATGTGCAGGAGGCTGAGGGTGGTGAGGATGTGTATGCTGTCGAACAACCCTTAGTGGGGTGACATAAGAATTTACAGACCCACGGTGACTTACCAGGGGCTACATGAGCTGGGGATAGTGGAGCGCTATGGGGTGGACAGAGACCTCCTACAGCAGCTTGTTGACCTTTGCCGGCCACACCTGACACATCGAACAGGCCGAGGGAAACCCATCACAGTGGATACCACGGTATGTGTTGGCCTAGGTATACTAGCCACAGGTACCTCCCAAAGTACAACTGGGGATATCATGGGGATCTCACAGGCATCTGCATCCAGAGTATTGCACCAGTTCACAGACGCCATGTCAACACATGCTAGTGAGCATGTACATGTCCTCAACACATGTGATTTGTAGACCAGCAATATGCATCTCTTCCACCACATGGCTGACTACCCTGAGGTACAGGGTGCTATAGCCTGCACGCACGTACGCATCACAGCACCACCCGGTGAGCAGGGTAGGGCCTACATTAACTGCAGGGGCTTACCCTCCAACAGCTAGGCCATATGCAATGGCCAGGGCATTAAACTGAATGTGTGTGCTGTCTGCCCTGGAAGCTATGACGATTCTGATATATGGCATCTGATGCAGCTGTACCACACCTTTGCCAATATGGACATCCCCTACAGTCTCCTAGTTGGGGATGCTGGGTAACCACTGGAGTCGTGGCTGATGACACCCATTAGCAATGCACACACACCTGAACAATCACACCATAATGAGGCAGACGCACAGGCAAGACATATAATTGAGCATGCTTTTGGGATGCTCAGGTAACGGTTCTGGTATCTGGACACATCTGGTGGAGCCCTCCAGTATTCACTAGCTACATGCACACAAATTGTTATGGTATTTGCTATGCTACACAATCTGATCCTGCAGTAACAGTTGCAGCAGGAACAGCATGGGGCAAGGCCACACGGCCCATCACCAATGCCAAGGGCTGTACAGGCACAGTGTCACTTGGAGGAGGAACTACCTGAGTTGGGCCCAGTAGGCGAAAGGGCCGTGCACAGTATGACCTGCCCTTGGCAAAGAGGCAACACAAGGCATATGCACTGACACAGTACGTACCCAGGGATTTCACCCTCTCTGACTCACACACAGTACAATGGATGCCAAACATGACACTACCTGTGCTCAGCCATGTATGGGAAGTGCACTGTGTGCATCCGACATAGGCAGCCCTCCAGCACCGTCCTCAGGTCCAGAACACCCCCAAGGTAAGTCAATCGACCTAACAATTGGCAGTTGTATTAGAATGTGTATTTACCCGTTGCTATGGTATGGATGTGAGCATACAAGAGAATTTGGTGGCCGACTGTTAGGGCAACAGACAGTACATGTCCATAGTGGCACCATGACATCTGTAGCACATACTGGGGTCACAATAGTAGCCAGTAGTACACAGGGTGTCCTAACCCACTGCAGGTTATGGGTTGAACATCATGTGTGTCCATACAGCCCACACAAGTTCCATACAGCTGGACAGGTGTAGACCAATACAGACAAATGATATACAATGGCCTCTGGATATGCCCAATGAATGACCCCAACCCCCACAGACACACACAGACTACAGCAGGCCAGGCAGTTGGATGTAGGTTGTGAAGGCTAGGACGTCCAACACCGCTATGCTGGTAATTAAAGCTAGGATCTGACGTACACTGGTATGACTCCAACCAGCAATTTAGGTAGGTCCACACACTGAAATGGAGTACCTGGCATACCAGTACAGTAGTGGCAAATGTGTACAACTGTCAGCTGTGCCCTCTTTCCAACGTACACATGTGAGAGTCATGTGTGCCTCCCCCGGTGCTGTGTAGGACTGTAGATGCAGTTGGATGTCCCCCCACGCTGTGCAGAAATGTAGCAACTGTCAATGCCACATGACGATTAGCTACCCTGCAGACCCAGCATGCCACCTGTCGATGTAGAACACAAGGGTCGGCACCACAGTACTGACTATCTGGACATGTGACACATGCGATCCAGTTGACCATACTTGGCATGCTCAAACACATGACGGTATGACGGTATGTCAGTCGACAACATGCGTAACAGTCATACTGGGCATGCTTACACACTGAAACACAGTACGGCCAGGTCTGCAAACACCAGTGGTCCAGACATATCTGCCAGTACATTGCTATACTGTTGGATGACTGTGCTGTATGGTATGTGTGTGGCCTATTGTCTGTACATATGCCATGGTGTATTGGTAATTCACATGAGCTGTGTGCGCAGGGTATTGCTACCAATACGTGCAAAGGACGGTTCTTTGTTTGCGGGCAGAATGACGCCTTTGGATATGGAGTGGGTAAAGCACATTCCAGCAGGTGGGAGCGGTTGTGCATGGGTTTAAGCACTGCTAACCTCTGGTTACAGCTCCTTATACTCGTTTAGACTCCACATTTCTTTAACAGTGCACTACTGGCATACTGGTAGACAAACACGCTTACACCCGCTCACTCACCGACATTTGTGCTTACATTTGTAACTCACGCTGGGTGTGTGCGATCCCTTATGATGCATATTACATCGGACTACATGATTACAGTATCGGGTATGTCTAACCATTACGCAATGGCAGGCGTTCGACTGTACGGACTTGGCGGCCTGTCCAGTGACATAATCATATTATATGCATGTTCCTCATACAATCTGCTCCCATCTGGCTGATACATGGGAACCAATACTCTGCAATGCTGACATGTGAATGTTATTTGGTTAACACAGCTCTCTGCCGGGTCATGCTACCGCATACCTAATGTAGGTTTTCCACCTTTTAGATTGGACGACGGGAGACTGTAGGAGTAACACCTTTCCCACTTTGCATGGGACAGTCCCTCATTGGGCATATGTGTCATGTGACAATACTCTAGCCATTGCAACTGTCCTGATTAGAAGACATTCTTATATTCTACGTGTCTGTAATAGTTGCATGTGATGGTTCTTGTATACATGACACATCGATATGTTATGTGAAGTAGCATGAGCAACTTGACTGCTGCTAGACTAAGCTTTGATTTGTGCTAATATGTATATTTTTGTACTATGCATGGCTGTAGGTATGTTCTGCCCTGGAACGTCTGACATTTCTACAGAGCAGGT